>NW_012116232.1:1970814-1991002 GCF_000951035.1 Colobus angolensis palliatus | reverse complement strand
TTTTGCATACGATATTTTGCACCTAAAAAACAAAAGATGGAAATACAGGAAAAACAAGAAACGTCTACTTGGTGTATGCTGTGTAAAAGGAAACTTTTTGAGAGAAATGATGAAATGGTTCCTGTGCTGATTATTTAAATAATCAGAGAGATGTAGATGACCATGAGATCCATCCCTAGCCTTATACTCAATTTAAATTTTGGGGAAATGTTGGCCTTCTCAATCAGTGGACTGGGAATGTACATTTCTTGTCTTGATTTTAAGAGGCAGGAGGATCCCAGCTGTTACCTGGTTATAGTTTGTGAAAAAATCCTTCTCAATGAGTGTATTAAGGATTTTATTTCCATGGTATTACAAATTACCACATATATACTCACTTAAAACAATACACGTGTATTATCTTATAGTTCTATAGGTCAGAAGTCTGACACGGGTCTCACTGGACTAAAAGCAACAAATTGGCAGGGATATGTCTCTTGCTGGCAGCTCCTAGGGAAAATCTTTCTTTGACATTTCCAGGTTCTAAAGGTTGCCCATATTCATTGACCTGTGTCCTCTTTCCAGCATCTTCAAAGCCAGCAACAGTGGGTAACGACCTTTTCCCCTCTCAGCCCTCTGAATCTCAACTCTCTGACCCTTTTCCATAATTGTGTCTCCCTTTCTGACTATAGCCGGGAAAAATTCTTAGCTTTTAAGGATTCATTATGTTCTTTTTCAAAATTTTTAACCTTACTCACTTCTTCAAAGCCTCTTTTGACATATAAGGTAATATATTCACAGCTTCCAGATTAGGAGGAGGACATACTGAAGGGAGCCTACCATATATACAAAAGCTGAAATAATGGAGAATGAGTGTACATGTACTCAGTATTATTTATTAATTCAAGCCGACTTTTAGTATTTAATTTAATAATATGCTTAAGACCTTAAGTATGAAAACAGTAACTATTACTCTGTCGGTAAGGACACCTTGGTTGGTAGCAAACTTGTTAAAGTCTGTTTTCCCAGCTATCAGGAAATGCTACACTTTCTACATTAGCAACTGTGTTATTGTTTGTCATGAACCTTAACCTTGGAGAAACAGCAGAAATATTTTTGGGGGCTTCCCTTTCGTGTTTATGGAACTGGAACTGAAGTGTGTTCATTACAATGAATTGCAGCCTTGTGTACTGTTTCCCATAGAGCTGGTTATACGAATGGTGATTGGGTGCTAAAATATGATTCATATTATACTTCAGCTAAGATCTAGGTGAAATCCCTTTATGTGGGCTTGCTTGCCTAAGGACATAACACTAGTTTTTAGGAGAAATCGGGCTACAGTTTATTCACAACTACATTACAAACAAACACAAAGTTTCTTGTCAGTTAACAGCAGCTGGCATTTATAATCTCTGTGCATGTAAATATATACATGCATGTGAGAAAATGCAGTGTATGATAATAGGAATAGCCTTTGATTGGAAGACATGTTCCCTGAGTTCAAGCACTACCAGTGAATAGCTGTAGGAGGAAACTGGATCAGACGATCCCCAGGCTCTTCTAGATGGAGTCTAGACTTCTATTTCATCTCTTTAGAAGCAGAAATCAGAGATAGCTTTTAATTCCTATCTGTAGTGAATTCCTTAGGTTTCATGAGACCTACTGTTGCAAACTGGTCAATCTTCAAGATAATTGTTAGGATGAACCTTCTCAACAGCATACCTATCTTTTTTAAGAAAAGTTTGTTTTTACTTATGTTTGTAATTAAAATATTTTGACATTAAATTTTTTCTTTTTGTAATTTAAAATATTTTGACTTTTTTTTTTCATTTTTTATTTATTGTGGTACAACCTGGTCTTTTAATGTAACTGTCATGAAAGAGGATGCATTATATCCAATATGCTGTATTTCACCCCCCACCCTCACACCACTCTACCAGCAGCTGGAGTCTTCAGTGTGTGTTATTCCATGTGTGCACCCATTGTTCAACTCCCACTTATGAGTAAGAATGTGTGGTTTTAGATTTTCTGTTTCTGAGTCATTTCAATGAGGATAATGGCCTCCAGTTCCAGCCATATTCCTGTAAAAGAGATGATTTTATTCTTTTTTATGGCTGACTTGTATTCCATGGTGTGTGTATATGCGTGTCTGTGTGTTTGTGTGTACACGTGTGTCTATATGTATCACATTAAAAAAAAATCCTATCATCTGTTGATGGAAACTTGGGTTGATTCCATGACTTTGCTGTTGTGAATAGTGCTGTAATAAACATATGAGTGCAGGTGCCTTTTTAATATGATGGTTTATTTTCTTTCAGGTAGATACCCAACAGTGGGATTGCTGGATCAGAGTAGCTCTATTTTTAGTTCTTCGACAAATCTCCATACTGTTTTCCGTAGAAGTTTCCCACCAACAGTGTATGTATTCCCTTTTTTCTCCATCTTCTCCAACATCTGTTGTTTTTTTGACTTTAGTAATACCCATTCTGACTGGTGTGATGTGGCATCTCATTGTGGTGTTAATTTTTATTCCTCTGATGATTCGTGATGTTGAGCATTTTTCATATGTTTGTTGGCTGCTTGTATGCCATCTTTCGAAAAATGTCTATTCGTGTCCTTTGTCCACTTTTCAATGTTTGTTGTTGATGTTGTTGAGTTATTTGAGTTTCTTGCAGATTTGAGATGTTAGTCCTTTGTTGAATGGATGAATACTTTGTCAGTTTTTTCTCCCATTCTTTAGATTGTTCATTTACTCTGTTTATTATTTCTTTTGGTGGGCAGACTCTTTTTAGTTTAATTAAGTCCCATTGTTCTCTCTTTGCTTTTGCTGCGTTTACTTTTGAGGACTTAGTAATAAACTCTTCACCTAGACCAAAGTTCAGAATAGTTTTCCTAGTATTTTTCCCTATAATTTTTATTATTTCAAGGCTTAAATTAAGTCTTTAAACCATCTTGGTTAACTTTTGTATATGGTGACAGATAGCCATGCATGTGGCTCTCCAATGATCCCAGCACAATTTATTAAATAATGTTTCCTTTTCCAAATGTACATTTTTGTCGAGTTTGTCAAAGATTGGTTGGTTGTAGGTAGGTGGCTTTATTTTATATTATGTTCCATTGATCTATGTGCTTATTTTTATGCCAGTACCATGCTGTTTTGGCTACTAAACTCTTGTAGTATAATCTGAAGTCAGGTAATGTAATACCTCCAGCTTTATTCTTTTTACTGAGGATTGCTTTGGCTATTAAGTCTCTTTTTTGGTTCTAAATGAAATTTCAGATTGCTTTTTCTAATCCTGTGAAGGATGATGTTAGTAGTTTGATAGGACTTCTTTTGAATCTGTAAATTGCATTGGGCAATATGGTTATTTTAGTGATACTAATTTTTCCAATCCGTGAGTATGGGATATATTTTGATTTGTTTGTGTCATTTCTTTTATCAGTATTTTGTGGTTTTTCTAAATATCTTTCAAATTCTTGGTCAAATGTATTCCTAGTTACTTTTCTTTTGTAGCTATTATAAATGGGATTGAGCTATTAATTTAATTCTCAGCTTGCACATTACTGCTGTATAGAAATGCTACTTATTTTCGTACATTGATTTTGCATCCTAAAACTTTACTAAAGTCATTTATCAAAACCAGGAGTCTTTTAGAAGAGTCTATAGGGTCTTCTTGGTATAAAATCATATCATCAGTGAACAGAGATAACTTGACTTTCACTTTTCCAATTAGAATGCCTTTTATTTCCTTCTCTTGTCTGATTGATCTAGCTAGGATTTCCAGCACTATGTTGAATAGGAGTGGTGGCTGTGTCTTGTTCTTAGTTCATAGGGAGAATATTTTCAACTTTCCTCTTTCAGTATGGTATTGGCTGTGGGTTTGTCATGTATGGCTTTTATTATTTTAAGGTATGTTTCTTCTCTTCTTAGTCTGGTAAGGGCTTTTTTTTTTTTTTAATTCGTGAAAGGATGCTGAATTTTTTTAGTGCTTTTTCTGCATCTGTTGATATGATAATACGGTTTTTATTTTAATTCTGTTTATGTGGTGAATCACATTTTATTGGTTTGTGTATGTCAAACCATCCATGCAGCCCTGAAATAAAGCTCACTTGATTGTATTATCTTTTTGATGAGCTGTTCCATTCAGTTTTCCAGCATTTTATTGAGGATTTTTACATCTGTGTTCATAAGGGATACAGGTAAGTAGTTCTATTTTTTGTCGTGTCTTTGCGTGGCTTTGGTTTCAGGCTGATACTGGCTTCATAGAATGAGTTAGGGAGGATGCTCTTCTTAATTTTTTGCAATAGTTTCAGTAAGATTGGTATCAGCTCTTCCTTGTATGTCTGGTAGAATTTTGCTGTGAACTCGGCTTGTCCTAGGCTTATTTTTCTCAGGAGATTTTTTTGTTACTAATTCAATTTCTCTGCTCATTATTGGTCTGTTCAGGATTTCCATTCCTTCCTGGTTCAATATTGGGAGGTTATATGTTTCCAGAAATGTATCCTTTCCCCTTGATTTTCTAGTTTGTGCACATATAGATGCTCATAACAGTCTCCAATGATCTTTTATGTTTCTGTTGTATCAGTCATAATGGCACCCGTATCACTTCTGGTTTATTAGAATCTTCTCTCTTTTTTTTGTTGTTAATGTAGCTAGAAGTCTATCAATTGTTTATCCTATAAAAGAACCATCGTGCCTTTCCTTCATTTTTTTTTTTTTTTTGGTCCAAAATTCATTTAGATGTGTTCTTATCTTTGTTATTTCTTTTCTTCTGCCCAATTTGAGTGTGGTTTGTTCTTGTTTTTCTAGTACCTTGAGGTGCAATGTTAAGTTGTTAATTTAAGTTCTTTCTATATTTTTGATGTAGGCGTTTATTGCTATAAACTTCTCTCTTAGCACTGCTTTTGCTGTGTCACAGAGGTTTAGGTATTTTATGTCTCTGTTCATTAATTTCAAAAAATGTTTTTATTTCTGCCATAATTTCATCATTGACCCAACAATCATTCCAGAAGGAATTATTTAATTTCTATCTATTCGTATAGTTTTGAGGGTCCTTTTTACTTCTCATTTGCAGTTTTATTCCACTGTGGTCTGAGAAGTTACTTGATATAATTTTGATATTTAAAAATTTATTGAGAATTGCCTTGTGGCCTAGCATATGGTCAATTTCTTTGAATATTCCATGTGCAGGTGAGAAAAATGTATATTCTGTTGTAAGGTAGAATGTTCTGTAAATGTCTGTCAGGTTCATTTGGTCCAGAGTCTAATTTAAGTCAAGAGGTTTTTTTGTTGTTGTTGATTTTCTGCGTTGATAATCTGCCTAATGCTGTCAGTGGGGTATTGAAGTTCCCCGCTATTATTGTATTGATGTGTGTCTTTTTTCTTAGTTCTATTAGTATTTGTTTTATGAATCTGCATGCTCTGGTGCTGAGTGCATATATACTTAGAATTATTGTTATATCTTCTGGTTGAACTAATCCATTTATCAGTAAAAATGATATTTTTTGCTCCTTTTAAAAAACTATTGTTGATTTAAAGTCTGTTTTATCTGATATAAGTCTAGGTACTCCTACTTGATTTTGGTTTCTGTATGCATGTAATAACTTTTTCCACTCCTTTGAGTCTTGAAATGTCTTTACCAGTTAGGTTGGTTTCTGATATGCAGCATCTAGTTAGAACTTGTGTTGTTTGTTTGTTTTTGATTTTGTTTTTCATTTTACCAGCCTATATCTTTTAAGTGGAGCATTTAACCTATTTATGTTTAAGGTTAGTATTGATATGTGAAGTTTTGTTCCTGTCATAGTATTTATTATTACCTAGTTTCTTTGAAGTTTCAGTTGTGTAATTGTTTTATAAGACCTGTGAGTTTTATACTTTCACATACTTTTATGATGACGAGTATTGCTTTTTTGTTTCCCTCTTTAGAACTCCTCTGAGCATGTCTTGTAAGGATGGTATAGTGGACATGAATTCTCTTAGTGTTTGATTGTCTGAGAAATACTTTATTTCTTCTTCATGTATAAAGAAGAGAGGCCATGGCTGCATCAAGTTTCTTTTTTTTGTTTGTTTGTTTTTAATCAGCTAAATGCTGTCACACAGACTGCTTGTAAACCTTGTATTCTTCAGAATCTGGAGTGTTCTTTGCCCTTTGGGTGAATTCCCATATTCCTTCTTGAATAAAATCTCACAGTGTTCATCTTTACACACTGTTTTGCCTATTTTGCTATCTCCAAGTAGATGATGCATGTTAAAAGCCATCTCCAAGTAGATGAAAAGCTATCTCCAAGTAGATGATGCATGTTAAAAGCCATCTCAGGAAAAACAACCATCTCAGGAAAAACACCATCTCAAGAAAAACAACAACAACCTCACCTGTCTTCTGTCTTTGTGTGTGTGTGTGTGTGTGCATGTGACAGGATCTTGCTCTGTTGCTCCAGCTGGAATGCAGTGGCATGATTTCCACTCACTGCAACCTCTGCCTTTTAGGCTCAAGTGATCCTCCTACTTCAGCCACTTCAGTGGCTGGGACTACAGGCATGTACCACCATGCCCAGATATTTTTTTGTATTTTTGGTAGATCCAGGGTTTTACTATTAGCCCAGGCTGGTCCCAAACTCTTGGCCTCAAGTGATTTACCCGCCTCAGCTTCCCAAAATGCTGGGATTACAAGAATGAGTCACTGCACCCAGTCTCTTCTATCTTCTTAATATTGTTATTTTCATACTATGATCTCTGTGTGGTAGGACTTACAAGTACATCTAAGGCTTAGCTACCTCTTGATTAAGCAGGATGAGTCTGAGATGGATTTTTCCTTAAACTATAACTGGGGTCGTTAATGCATTGGAAAACACATCTATTAAGAATTATATTATTAAGACTAAAGGAATGAGTTGCAAGATGATGTTATTCAACCAATACTTCATGAACGTCTCTCTTATGTGCCAAGCCACAAATGCCCTTGTGGAATTTACATGCTAGTGAAGTGGGAAATTAAAAAAATGATAAAAATAAATAGAACATATAATGCATAAAAAGGTGGTAAGTACTAGGAGACAACAACACAAAGCAGCAGGATAAGAGAGATAGGATTTAGGTGAGAGTTTAAAGTAAGGAGTCAGCTCAGGCTTTCAAGGACAGGTGAATTCTGAGCAGAGACTTGAAGTATGTGAAGGAAGTAGCATGTGGATATCTTGAGGAAAATTGCTCCAGGCAGAGGCAAATCCAGAGCATGGGCCTATAATGGAAGCATGCCTGGTGTGCTCTAAAAAGAACTCAGAGGCTGGCGTATCTGAAGTAGAGTGAGAAGAGAGGAGAAAAATGGATGTGATTATCACATTGTCTTGGTCATATCACATAAGAGTTTGCTGGTCATTGTGAAGGGTTTGGTTTTTATTCCAAATGAAATGGGGAATCTTTGGATTTTCCTGAACTGTTAAAATGCAAGATATGATTTTCTTATTATCATATTTACTTTGGTTGCTGTTTAAAAACGGACTTCTGGGGGTTGGGGTTAAAGGAAGCAGAGAGAACAGTTAGAAAGCTGCTGCAATAATTCTGTGAGAGATGGCAGGGGCTTGCACCAGCATGGTAACAGTGGAGCTGATGAAAAGTGGTCAGATTCTTGACACATTTTGAAGTTATAGCCAATAGGATTTCATGAGAGAAGTGCTATAGGGAATAGAGAAAGAGAGAAATCTAAGACGACTCTGAAGTTTTTGACCCAAGCAACTCAAAGGATAGAATTGCTAATAATGGAGATTGGGAACACTGGAGTTCAATTTTGAGATGTCAAGTAGGTAGTAAGAACTATTAGTCAAAATTCAAGGTTGAGCTCTCGGTTGGAAAAATACATTTTGGAGTTGTTGACATATGAAAGATACATAAAGCAACAAGACAATATAAATTGCCAAATAAATGACCAAAGAGAAAGGAGTCCAAGGACTAAATTCTGGAGCAGTCTAATGATAAGAGGTTGGGAAATGAGGAAAGATTAATTTAAGAAGGCTCAAAAAGGAGTAACCAGTGATAGAGAAGGAAAGCCAAGAGAATGTGATGCCCTGAAAACTACTGGAAAGAAAGGAAAAAAGAAAAGAAAACTACTGGAAAGAAAACAAAACAAAGAGGATGGAGTTGGCAACATTTTCAAGTTCATTTGGTAGATCAACTAACATCAACTAACATTAGGACTTAGAATCGACCAGTGAGTGAGCAGTGTAAAAGTATTTGGTAACTTTGATAAGAACAGTTTCAGTGGAGGATTCAAAAAGAAGAATAAGATAACTGGAATTGGAGACTGAATTGACAGTACTTTCAAGGAACTTTGACACCAAGGGTGTAAGTGAAATTAGTTGAAATGGGTTGAAGATTTTTCTTGAATGGAAAAATATTACATGTCTATGTGCAGAGGGGAAAAATTGAACTAAGCGGAGACTTTGATAATTTTGGAGAGAGAGGGAATTGCTGGAGGGTATGTTTGAATAGGTAAGAGGTGTGTTAGCTAGTACACAAGGGATCAATTTTCTTAAATTAGGGGAACAGAGAATAGATCTGGAGCAGTGCTGTGCAATAGAAAAATAATAGAAGCCATACATGTAACTTACATTTTCCCAGTAACCACATTTAAAACAAGAAAAAATAGGGCCAGGCATGGTGGTTCACACCTGTAGTCCCTGAGCTTTGTGCTCACTTGAGGACAGGCATACACGATAAGCCTGGGCTCCATAGCGGGATCCCATCTCTGCAAAAAATTTATGTTTAAATTAGGTGGGTATGGTGAAGCACACCTGTAGTACCAGCTGTGTAGGGAGGCTAAGGTCGGAGGATTGCCTGAGGCCAGGAGTTCAAGACCAGCCTGGAAAACATAGCAAGATGCTGTCTCTACAAAAAATTAAAATAATAATAATAACAAAAAGAATTAGCCAGATGTGGTGGCATACACCTGTAGTTCTAGCCACTTGGGAGGTTGGCATGGGAGGATCATGTTAGCCTGGAGTTTGAGGTTACTATGAGATATGATTGCACCACTGCATTCCAGCCTGGGCAACAGAGTGAGACCCTGTGTCTAGAAAAGCAATAAAAAATAAATAAACAGGTAAATTAATTTTATAACATATTTATTCTGCATAGTAAATGTTTTATTATTTCAACATACGATAACATGGCAATCACTAATGAGTTATTTTCCATTCTTTATTTTGTGCTAAATCGTCAAAATTCTTTTTTCTTTTATATTTACACCTCATCTCAATGTAGTTACTAAATTTTCATCATTAATACATGATTGGTATTTGGATTTCGAAAAGTGTATTGTTCCAGAACGTGATTTGTATATCCATGTGTTCAAGACATAGTTAAAATTTGTCAAGAATGAATTATGTTTTTTAATTTAAAATTTATATTAATTAAAGTTAAATAACATCAAACATTTAGTTTCTCAGCCATACTAGCCACATTCAACTGGTCAATGACCACATTGCGGTTAGTGGCTACAACATTGGACGAGCAGCTCTAGACTCTTAAGCAAGATGGCAGAGGATGTTGAAGCAGATGCTGGTGATGTAGTGGGATAGGTCTTTGGAATTCTCTTTTGAGTGTCACAATTTTCTTAGTAAAGTGGAAAGCAATATCATTGGCTTAGGATGAATGCCTTAGTCCAGGCCACATCACAAAATAGAATCTAACTCAGATGGTTCAAAGCTTTTTAATGTGTTGGAAAGGTTAGGAAAACTCAAAGGAGACTAACAAGAGCAGGAAGTGAGTTCACTTTTATGCCGACAGGGGGAGGTTAAGGGAAGGAACTGCCCTTCAGAAGCTGTATATTTCTAAGGATGCAGCAAATGCCAGAACTAAAGTCCACAGCAGTCAGGGAGCAGGAAGGAGCTATCATGATCTCTTTCTTCTGCCCTTTGATATCCCTCCAAAGATTCCCATCGACAAACTCTGGGCAGTCAGGCAGTAGGGCACCCTAGATGATGCATTTATAGGTCAATTCCCAGAGGACAGAGGCACAGAAAAGGGGAGAGTGTGGATCTTAGGGGTGGGGGCAAATGGAGACACCAGAAATTTTGGAGAAGTCTAACCTTGAAGAGACAGGAGTGGTGAAATAATCACCTGGAAAAATGGCAGAGTAAATGAACCAGAGAAATACAAAAAGATTATACTAGTGACTCAAAACATGTCTCCTCTCCTTTCAACAAACGTGTGTTAAGTGCTTACTGCTTGCAGCATGTACCTTGACTTGTTCTAAGCCCTAGAAATAGAGTGATAAACAAGACAAATCTCTTCTCATTCTACCAATGGGAAAAACAGGCAGAAAACAGTAAACAAATAGATAAATGATAACCCTAGGTAACGATACATTCTATTTATACAATTATAGTATTTGGGATAGGTTTGGGACTACATTAACCAATGTGGTAGAGAGGATTTCTTTCTGAAGATTATATTTGAACTTATCTTTAATTATCTCAAGGAAGCAGCCACATGGAGATCTAGGAAGAATATTCCCGTCACATTAAGTGCAAAGGCCCTGGGGCAGGAAAGCTTTGCTCTCTTGGTGAGAAAGAAATAAACGCAATGTGGCTGTATGGTACTGAAGTAAGAGAGGCACCATGCCAGATGAGATTGGAGAGGTAAGTTGACATGAAACACTTAGGTGCTTTTTTAAAAGAAAAATTGTAAAACCATGGACGGTTTTAGCAAAGAAACAATATGATCCGAGTTCCTTTTTGGAAAGATTACTCTGGCAGAGGTGTGAAGGATAGACCATCATATGGTCAAACAGGAAGGAAAGAGACCAGAGAGAGGCTGCTGCAGGAGTCCAGATGAGAGCAGCTTGGATGAGAGGAGTAGCAGCTGAGATGCCCCTGGACAGCTGAGTTATTAGATTTGAAATGTAATTTTAAGTAGAGGTGCTAGGACTCTCTGGCTTTGCTTCCTTCCCTTCCTTTATCTCTACCTTCTCTGTTCCTTTCACAAACACTAAATAGTAGGATGCTTGTACTGAGGATGCTAAGAGAAGGTAAATTTCCTGGCCATTGGAATAATCAAGGCAATGGCAGGAAGGAGACTGAATGGAGTGGGGGCACCAGAGCAGGTATGTAAGTGAGAATATGTGCCTGATGCTAAATGTACTATGATGTCTACACTTTAAATGAGGGAATGATAATTCTACTGGGGCAGACATCCAGGAGGGAGGAATCTGGAAACTTCCTAGGAAAGGTAATACTTGAGCTGAATTTTGAAAGATGAGTAGGTGTTTGTTTGCTAGGCATACAAAGATGGGAAGAACACTCCTGGCAGAAGAAGCAGTGTATGCAAAGGCGAGGCAGCTTGAAATATCCTGGCATTTTTGAGGAACTGCAAGTCATGCAGTTTTGTATGGTTTGAGGTTGGGAAGAGTGGGCGTGTTAGTGGGTAGAAGGAAATGAGAAGCTAAGTGAGAAATGAGGCTGTAAAGGTAGGCTGGGGCTGGGACACTGAATGTCTTCTATGCGCTGATAAAGAGTTTGGTTTCGTTCCCTAGGCAAATGAGGATCTTTAAGGGATTGTACAAATGAGGAAGTTCTTGATCAGGTTTAATTTTGTAAGAAATGTCACAACGTAGTGGCTTGGAGCATGTGTCAGAAAGAGGGCAAGACAGGAGATAACTGGGAGATTCTTTCAAGTTAGTAACTTGATTTGTTTCAAAATCAGTTGTTATGAAAATAGTTAATACTTGATTAACTATTTAATTGATTAAAAGTTCACCAAAGACTCCTTTTTTATTGATTACTCTATCACATGTTCACATAATTCCAATTAAAATCAAGTAAACATATGTTTGTTTCCATGTCTGATATCATTATATGGAAAAAATCCAATTTCTCTTATCATTTTTAGAAAATATGTGAAACAGCGTAGATTCCAGATTGGGATCTGTCAAACACATGGTCTCTAAGGTTCCTTTGGCATTTATAGGTCAATTCCCAGAGGACAGAGGAACAGAGAAGGGGAGAATGCAGATCTTAGGGTTGGGGGCAAATGGAGACACCAGCAATTTTGGAGAAGTCTAGCCTTCAAGAGAGAGAAGTGGTGAAATAATCACCTGGGAAAATGGCAAATGAACCAGAGAAAGACAAGAAAGTATATACCAATGCCTCAAAACACGTCTCCTCTCCTTTCAACAAATTTGTGTCAATTGCTTACTGTTTGCAACATGAGCTTTAGACTGAAACTCACACACAGCTCTTTTTCTCTTTACTCTTAGAGAGTGGTCCAGGTTAGACAGTGTCTATGCTGACAATATCAAATACGGCCTTAGTATGTTAAGTTTCTCAGTGAGCCAAATGTGCTTTGAAGTTGCAATAATCAAACTCCACTTGTGGCTGATAGGGTTTAGATGTAAGTTATATAAAAGCATGCAGAAATATATATATTTTTAAATAGTGCTATCACTGAAAAAGAGAAAAAAAATGACTTAAGGTCAGTGTGTTCTTTGGAAGGCCAACAGCATAATAATGCCATTGTAATTGCTGTCAGACATTTGTATGGACTTTTCTAGTTTGCAAGTTATCTTTACAAATGCTCAGTAAACCTCACAGGAAACGAAACATCTACAAAGTAGTCATTTTCGCTCATCTTCTGTGTCCTCATGACACTGTCTCTACGCTTTTGTGAATATCAAGTGAAAGGACAAGATCAATACAAACAACAGCTCAGCCCTAGAACATAGCCACTTTCTGAGCATTGAAACCACAATGTTCGTAATTCTCACATGCTGAATGAGGCATATGTAAAAAGTGGAAGATGGAAGCATATCTGAGCACTTGCTTTGTTCTGACTTCCACTGGGACAATTATGGGAAAGGCAGGAGAAAATGCTGATGGAATTCTGAGTTGTACAATCCTAAACCCACAAGCACAACTGTAGATAACTCAGGAGCAATTGCAGCTGGAAAATTGGCAATCGAGATGAGGACTGGACCAGCTATGCTGGCAGAAAGAACTAATCTTGAGTCTAGAATGCAGCTTCGCGAGGCATAGGTGAGACACTCACGGCAGTAAGATGAATACTACATGTTCACAGGATGACGAGAACTGTTAGTTCAATACTATCATCTTCCATCTTTGTCCTCCACAAAGAGTTTGCTTTTTCTTTAAGACACAGGACAAATACCATCATTTTCCATGAAGTCCATTCTGAACTCTTTATTCTTTCTCATATAGATACTGTCTAAATGTTAAATGAATAATGTAGTGTCATTTCAAAAAGATAAACAGACATTTATGCTCAGATATATTTTACTTTACATGTATACATGTATAGGACATTTAAATCTGATGACTTAACGATTTGCAATGTTATAACTTTTTCTTTATCTCTGTCTGTTTCTATTTCTGTTCGCTTTATTTTTTTTTAATTGCCTTAGTACTGTCACCAGACAGTTATCATATTCAGATGCTTTAGTGGCTTTAATTTCCATTTGCATTCTATGGTCAATTTTAAGATGGGTGTCTGCTTTGCTGTGATTAGTATGGGATGAAAGCAGCTGTGAGTAGGGAAGCGCTGGCAATGAAGATTTTCACTTTTTTTTTTTTGCTGTTGGTAGAAATTGTCTAAATAACAGGTGTCTATCATCATAAGTGTGGGAACATGTTATTTTTATCACTACGAGGGCCAGATCCAGCCTCTAGGTACTCATCTGAACTCATAGAGAAGTCAGCTGTACTCAGAATACCCTGAAAGTCGACTTGTTCTATAAGATTCTGCATTTTGCCCTTCAATTGCTCCCATATGGAAAAATTCCATGCCTTAAGCATTTTCACCAACCATTGCCACAAATCTCATGAATATAAACATACCATTGACTTTGACATAATACAAAATTTCCCTTCCAAATGAAAACAGACAATTGGCATTTAACACCTACAATTATAAGTAGCAGATGAGGTAGTTTCAGTCATTCTGAAAAACACAAGCACTCTGTCACTATTCTCTCACCCAGCTCTGAAAATGCACAATGCTTGCTTGAAACGTTTTTATATTCCAAAGATACGTTTGAAGCATTTTTATGCTAATGGCAACAGACCATTAGCAGCATGCAAGATACTAAACCCCTTTCTTATTAATTATTTTAATATAAAGTGACTAATTATGTGAAATGGGAAGTCCTAGTGCATGAATGCACAGAAAAGCAGAGCTGTGTCCATTGCACGACTCAGCTTTGTACACTCAGAGTTCAGATGGCATAGCAAATTACTCTCCCTCCAATCATTTAGGTCATCAGAACCCACTCGCTGTGAGTACATAGCCTTTTAATTTAGCAGTGCAGCTTCTCTACCTAAAACAGCATGAGCCGAACAAAGTGTGACTATAAGAAAAACACAATGTGCTGATTGCTATAGTCCCTTCAGCATATTTGCTGAGACATAATATAAAAGAGGAAGGGAAAATGACTACCAGATGCCATTGGGCAAGTATAAAGATGGATTTCGAAAGTGAAGCAGTGATGATTCCCAATTTATTGAAGATGGGATGGATAGATGTATATTTTATAATTTCTGTTCGCTAATTCCAGGAGAAATTATGTATTTCATTTTGATTTTAAATGACATGCTGCCAATGGCACATTTTGTTCATCTTTATATAACCACTTTTTATTCTTAGCAGTGCTGTGCTCATGGTAGGCATTCAATAAATGTTTTTCTTGATTTGAAAGCGTTATCCAAAAATTAATTCTCTGGTTAATTATATGTCTTCTATTTTTAGTAGTTACTGAGAGCAGGAACTGCATCTTTTTGTATTATCTGTAAGTTTGATCAAAGTGCTTTGTACATAGTAGGCACTTAAGACATGTTTTTGAATTGAATATTGTTGTGTTAAAATTAAAGGAGTTTTTTTTTGGATTTCAGTAGGGTTAGTTTAACAAGTGACTTTAATATGCATCTAATGTTTATTTTTTTAAATATTTTTTTCTTTCATAAGTTTTTACATTTTCCTGCTTGACTGGGATTTAGAGTTAAACTTGAGTCCTCTTTCTTTATCCCTTTTCCCCTACCTTCAATAGAAAATAAGCTCTGTTGGCTCTGCCACTAAAATATAGCCTGAATTTTTCCTTGTTCTTTTTCTACACTACTACCACCCTGGATATTCTGCCTGGGAACTGCAATAGTTTTCCCACTGTCTCTTTCTACACTCCTGTCCCTGCAATCTAAGCTCCACACAAAAGCTAGATTCACCTTTTAACAACAAAAATAAGGCATTTTTACTCTTCTGTATAACACTCTTGAATAGATTTTGCTTTAACTCAACATCAAATCTGAGTTCTTTACCAAGACTGGCAAAGCACTACCTCATTTGGCCCCTATTGGTTTCTCCCTGGTCATCTTTCTTCTTGCATTCTTGGTCACTACACTGTAGTCCTATCAGTTTTGTTTTTTTAAAGGGATGTGGGTCTTGCTATGTTGCCCAGGCTGGCCTCAAACTCCTTGGTTCAAGGCATCTTCCTTTCTCGGCCTCCTGAGTAGCTGGAACTATAGACGTGTGCCCCTGTGCCTGTGCATCAGCCTTCTTTCTATTCCTCAATTTTTCTAAGCTTGTTCCCTATGTTAGAGCCTAGGAATTTTCTCTTCCTTGTGTCTGAAATGCTCCTCCATCAGATCTTTGCATGGTTAATCCTTGGCAAAATTGAGGTCTCTGCTCACAATTTACGTCCTGAAGGTGACCTTTTGCTTCCCTTCTATCTGAAGTTTCATCGCATCACCTATTCACTCTCCAAGCACCATGTTTTATTTTCTTCATGGCACCTATCCTTATCTGATATTTATTCTATGTGTTCATTTTCTTTCCCATTCAACTAGAATTTAATTTCCATGAAAACAAAGATTTTGTTGGTCTTATCTACATTGGCACATATAAAACATTTAAAAAATTGTTGAATGAATGAATGAGTGAATGTGCACATTTAGAGAGCACATTTTGACCTAACTAGTAAAAAAATGGAATAACGGCACACTGTGAAACCCTCCTTTAAATAGAAGCCCCTGTAAAGATCATAGGTTTAAAAGTATTTACTCCTCAGTTATTTAATATTGATGTGTGGCAAATCATCCTACTGATCATGTCTTCCAAAATATAGTCCTGAAGACTTTCATGTAGTGTGAGATATATGTAAGTGTTTTGAGAGATTTGACTGTATCAATACATACAGTGTTATTTACCAGTGCAGAAAAAGGGGATAAATGAAATTAAATGCTCTGTAATTGGTTTAGTGTTTTTGAATAGTTTAGTGAGTGACTGAATTTCATACTGGAGAATATATAAATATATACATATATGTAGTTTGCTCATGACACCTTATATATGATTATTAGATGGTTATAGTACTTACAGAGTACAATCTGAATTTAAATCATATTTATTAACTTGCAGAATTAGTGAGAAACAGATTGAAATTCAGCAGGAAAAAATGCAGAGTAATATGCTTTGGGATTAAATGAATTGTGTGTGTGTGTGTGTTTTACTCATTTAGTTACCTAAAGTCATTCTAAAATATTTTATGCCAGATTTATGTGTTATGTTAACTAGCTGCATGCATAACATGGTTTTGGTTTAAATATTCCTTATAGAAGAAAACTGAAAGCCTTCCTTACTACATCTCCCATCCCAATATATCACTATATGGCATGCCATACTGCCAGAAATTGCATCTTTGCAAGGTCATTACATTGAGTTTAAGACTTACTATTCCAATCTCTTCTTTGAACATACAACTACTTTCATTTTCTGCAGTATTTTGTCAGAACTCTGGGATCCAGATCTCAAATTTCCAGCATTGTAGAAAGAGAGGCGGATGGTATTTGAATGTGGGAGGGTGCCTGGGTGGTGGCCCTATGTGACAATACTGAGTGTTAACTCTCTGGAGGTGTGGGCATCAGTGAGGATACACAGGGTATGGAAAAGATTGGTCTGCAGCTGCTGCTAAAGTCTAATTCACTTACCTTGTGATTGTGCCTTAGGCAGACCCTGTCATCACACTCCTTTTGGTGTTAAGCCCAGATCCGTTGGGCCTGATTAATGCTGAGTACCTTATGGTTCTTACATTTTATGATCTTACTCATGTATCCCACTATCATGTTCCCTTTCTTAACTATAGTCCCACACTAGTGACTCATTGTCATCTTATCTACTATGATTCCTGATCCCTTTTCTCCACACTCATACATCTGGTCCTGTCCCATATTGTAATTGGGCAGTCCTTTTATCTGAGGCACCAGTTTCCCTTCTTTTATATTTTTTAAATGAAAAGACCTGAATACATGATTCTGTCAGTATAAGCTCTGCTTATAATAAGTTGAACTGCCAACCTGAATGAAACATACATCCATATAAGAACTTAAAGATCAGAGTTTGAAAGTGAGCAGTAATATATTTAGCCAGCCTTTGAGTATTTGGGATTGGCATCAGGGACAAAGGAGATTAGAGAAAAGACAACAGATGCAAGAATAAACACAGTGAGAAGTGGAGAAAGTGCATGTAATATATATGATAAGAGAAATCCCAGCAGGTGGCAGGTTGAGGAAAAGCAAGTGACCTTGCTCACCGTCATCCGTCTCACATTAAAAAAAGAAAAAAAAAAAAGATTAAAGGGGAGAGAGATGAAATGTAAAACCTTGCTTTAAAAAAGAGTGAACTTGATATGCAAAAGTAAACTCTTCCCTAGCCTCTTTACTTCCATTCTTCCAACCCTGTAACATTTATTTCTGCCAAATTAATCTTTCTAAATCACAACTGTGATTGTCTCTCTCTTGCTTAAAGTGCGCATGCACACACACACGCACACGCACACAAACACACCATCGTTTCACTGAATAAACTCCTTAGCCTGGCTTTCAATATTCTTTACTCTGTGATTCCATTGGCTGGTATTGGTATTACAAGCAATACTTCGCTACTTATTATTCCCCAATTGTTCCCTAACTGTGAACTCCATAATGTAGAAACTTGATACTCATCATTGTATTGCCACTGCTAAGTCCAGTGTCTGGCCCACAGTAGAGTAAACAAGCCTTTACATCAACCAAACTTTTGCCTATTCAATTCTCTCTGTTTGAAACACCTTCTTCCACTTATCTGTGGATACCGTAATGATGTCAACATTACCAGACCCATTTCAGTTGGTTTTTCATGATTCCACCTGAGTGACTATATGTTTCTTCTAATCATTTCTATATTATTAAAATATTGTTAGTACCTACTTCCAAATTCTATCTTATGTTATAATTATCAATATTATTGTTTTTCTGCCTAGCAGACTGTAAGTTTTTGAAAGTGCCTCTTTCTTTAAACATCTAATACAGTTATTTGCACAAACCAATATGCTCAATATTTCTTATAATGAAGTCATGAATTGATCAATAAAGGAATCAGGAGACGAGGCTTACAGTATAAATAGGTTATTGTGTCTGAACCCACTCTGGATTTTTGTAAAAAATTGTAATTTGTTTATCTATCACCTAGCAATTCAGGCTTCTAACGAGATAAGTAAGTTTCTGAGAACTCTGCTATTTATTTGTATAGAATCAGGAATTTAGGATGATTGTCATATCTTCTAAAATAGAAAGCCGTGTGATTCATTTCTTTGCTGTCTACCTAGGATAAAATATCCTTTCTATTAAAGATAAAACAATGTAAAATGATCATTCTTATATTGGGACAAAAAAATTATCTAAAGGAAGGCACTGGAGAGATGCTGCTCAGTTTAATCCATATGAAAATATTTTTCATACTGTTTTATACACTGCAGAATACGGTGTAATGTGGTAAACAGATCTAGGATGTCTAACATTTAATTACTGCACAGAAACACCAACAGGGATACTGGCATGAAAGAATATGCTAATATGATACAGAGATACAGCATGACTCTGGAACACTGTTAAAATTGTTCTTTGAAGAGACACAGAACCAATTTCTGCTGCCACTATCTTGTCAAGACAAGACTGTAGTCCTCTTCCTTAGGGTGTGTTTTTGTTTTCCTCCACACTAGTGTTTATATAAACCATCATTTCCCAACAATTCTTAGTCTGAAACATCTGTGACCTTGCCAGGATGGCTAGAGAGATGAGACTTGGAGGAAGAAAAATTGAGAAAGAAAGGAGTTGGCAGTTAGTGGCTGCAAAGGTTTGTAGGAATACACACACATATATTCACATACATCTGATATCTTTCCTCCTGATTGCGGTGGTTATCACCACTTGCATTGTCTGCATTCTATCCTCCACCTTCCTAATTAAAAACAAAAAGACAAAGAGCAGTGAGGAAGTCTAGGATGCCAATAAAACAAGACTTCCTTGTACACTTGGGGGACAGTGCTCTGTGACAATACTAGTCATTCGAATAATTTTTAAAAATCACTAAAGAATCTCCTAACTTAAAACAAAAACATCTTGGTACTTATCATAATTAATTATGAAACGTTAAAAACATTGATTACATAGGAACTACAAGTAATAATTTTGGAAAATGAATAACATGGAAAAGCTTCTTCTCAATGAAAAACAAAATTCCCACAAAGAACAGGTGGGGAAAGAAAAAGAAAAAACAAAAATTCTCAGGGACAGGTATTCCAGAAAGTTTTCTTCCTGAAATGCTTCCTTTGAGTAATACTCATTAATATTGTTAATTAGCACAGCTATTTTCTATATGGACATCTTCCTTTCTTTACTAGAAATAAAAGCTTTCAAAAGGATGAATCTTAAAAATACTTTTTGAGTTCTTCAGAAAACAAAATGATATGTGAGATTAACGTGTTATTATGTTTTGTCTGGACACATTTCAAAAATGTGTTTTCGATCTAAATATTTTCTCAAAGCTTGTTAGGTAATAATCGAAGAGGTGGTATCTACTTGTTTTTATTTTTATGCTTTTTAAAATGTACTAGTTAGATTTATTCTAAAGTAACTTCATTGCGTGAAGTTGCTGGATAATCTCTAGTTAGGAAAAGTTAATAATACAGTCCTCTTCTACTTTCTTGTCCAGTTTTGGATGTACTGACATTAAACTATTGATAATAAAAACATTTTCATTATACTTACGAGGCCAGATGTGGTGGCTCACACCTATAATCACAGCACTTTGGGAGGCCGAGGTGGACAGATCACCTGAGGTCAGGAGTTTGAGACCAACCTGGCCAACATGGTGAAACCCCATCTCTACTAAAAATACAAA
>NW_012116232.1:1943772-1970464 GCF_000951035.1 Colobus angolensis palliatus | reverse complement strand
TTCCTTTCCTTTCCTTTCCTTTCTCTGTTTCTCTTTCTTTCTCTCCTTTCTTTTTCTCTCTCTCTCTCTCTCTTTCTTTCTTCTTTTTTCCTTCATTCTGTCACCGAGGCTGGAGTACAGTGATGCAATCATGGCTCACTGCAGCCTTGATCTTCTGGGCTCACGAGATCCTTCTACCTCAGCATCCCCTCCTAAGTAGCTGAGACCACGAGTGTGTCCACCATGCCTGTTTTAATTTTGTTTTTTTAATATTTTGTAGAGATGGGAGTCTTCCTGTGTTGCCCAGGCTGGTCTGTAACTCCTGGGCTCAAGTGATCTTTCCACCTTAGCTTACCAAAGTGTTGCATTTATAGGCATGAACCCTCACACCTGGCTGGTGAGGCTTTCAAAATGCAAATATCTGAGTGCCCCTCTTTGACCACACAGGACTATGTTAGTACATGCTCTCCACTAGTTCAGTTTCAAGCCACAAGATGCAAACAACTTAGGTTTTCTCATTTGCCATGCCAGTTCTCACTCTTTCTCTTAAAAAGTCTCTTTTCAACGGTTTTAGAAACATCGAGAGACCTGCTCAAAGTTACACTGTTGATTTGTTTTCGTAGCCAGTGCAATGTGTGTCTATTGACCTCTTATCCAAAGCTCTTTTGGTGACATCATTTTGCCCTCTAGTTTGTAAAAGAGGATACATACTGTTTTGTGGTAAGAAACCCTAAATATGAAATATCTCTCCAGAGAAATTTCAGGTTCTTAACATTAAAATTTGCCAGTAACATCTTAAGCTCTTTCTCCACTGTTGCCAATATCTGTTTTCTTGGCAAGATCTGTGTTTTCATTAAAAAATGTCTGGAAATTTGGTTCTATTTGAACTAAGTAAAATGGTATTCAAGTTGTGCACTTCCAGCTTGTAAGAAAGAAAGACCGGCTCATGGTACTTCAGATGATGGGGCAAGTCAGACAAAGAGTAAATGGGAAGACAGAGCAGACACAGAGCAGGGCTTTTGGAAAACCTTTGGTGGGGGGACACTCATGGAAACCAGATCCACAGTACTCCACTATTGATCATGGGATTCAAGGGCAGTGAACAGTATCTGTCATTGCTATTCACTTGTGGCCTTGGGTCTTCTCAGCATCATGATTAGGAAATACCAGCCCCTCCATGGCACGTATGATCAGAGGTTGGGAAGTAAAAGCAGAATCACTAAATGACAAAACTGGTTTCCATGCTGTTCTAGCTACCTCCAAGGTTGGGGAGCACCAGACTTTCCCCCGCTATCATTAGGAAGGCTGGATTCTGGGACTTCTGTTACAGCTTTTCTGGATAAGTGGACCAGTGGCCTGGTGGACCACCTCCATCCTTTGCTTGGATTGGTTGTCTTAAACACTCAGCTGTAGCCAGTTTCCATGGGCTCTGGGAGGCCTGCTTGCAGTTGAACAGGCAGTTTAATCTTCACAACCCATACAAGACAGAAAAGGAAAAAACAGTGTCTAAGGTTACTAAGCTGGGTCTCACTGAAGTGCAGACTTGTATAGATAGAGCACAAAGTCTGGAAATGGAAGGACAAGTCTAATTGTTATCTCCAGTTTATAAAGACTCCGTCAAGTATGTGACTCAGCTTATCGTGTGTCTGGAATATGAACTTTCTGAGAAAGAAAGGAATTTTTCTTTTCAAAAACTCATCCTGATGACTTTTTCATGTTCCTAAATCATCTTGATCAAGATTCTAACAGACAAGAAATAAAGGCAATTGTTAGGCTAATAATTCTCTTATAGGTAACAAACGTTAATTCCATAGAAATTTATTCCAATCTTGTAGAGAATATGTTTTCATAGGTGGGAACTGAACAATGAGATCACTTGGACTCGGGAAGGGGAACATCACACACTGGGCTTATCATGGGGAGGGGGGAGGGGGGAGGGATTGCATTGGGGAGTTATACCTGATATAAATGATGAATTGATGGGTGCTGACGAGTTGATGGGTGCAGCACACCAACATGGCACATGTATACATATGTAACAAACCTGCACGTTGTGCACATGTACCCTAGAACTTAAAGTATGATAATAATAAAAAAAAAAAAGAGAATATGTTTTGAGGTGTTTAAAATAAATGTTCCTTCAGGAGTGCCCATTTCTACCTTCAGCTATAGTTTAATTGTTTTTAGCTCGTACATGGAGATATCCATAGTCAGGCATTGCTTTTAGTTGCTGATCATCATGACACCAGGTCCTGAAAAAAACGTCTATTTTAGTGATGTTCATGATAGATGTAAGTTACATCAGCCTAATAGTGGTTGATATCAGCTGTTATGCCTGCTGAAATAATGGATTGACTGTGCCACAATTCATATATTTCATATGTAAAGACAAGACTTTAAATAATGTGATGAGAAGAGGAGCCAAAATTCCAGGTTAAAGTGAAATTGAAGCAGTCATGATGAAAAATTTCAACTTACAAATTAAAACTTTTTCCATCCTAACATTCAGTTGGAATTTTAAATATATACTCTCTTTGATTTAAAATTATGTCTTTGTTACTATTTCTAATGCTAGTGTCATAATATTAAGATGCTGGAATGCTGGAATTTTGGTAACAATGATTTTAATAATGCTTTGCTGTCCTTAATATCAGATAGAATATTTACAGTAAATGTCAAAGTGGACGTTTAAATTTTGGGACAATAAAAGTTTTTTGCCTTGCGGTCTAGAATTGTAAAATCAATTCTAATGAGACCAATAGTTGAAAGAAATTATAGATGGAAGTCTTGTCTCCCATTATTAGTAATCTCCTTTAGAAGAAGACAAGATGGCCAGGCGCAGTGGTTATGCCTGTAATCCCAGTACTTTAAAAGGCTGAGGCAGGTGGATCGCTTGAAGTCAGGAGTTGGAGATGAGCCTGACCAACGTGGTGAAACTCTATCTCTACTAAAAATGGGCCTGAGGATGGGCACCTGTGGTCCCGGCTACTTGGGAAGCTGAGGCAGGAGAATTGCTTGAACCCCAGGGCACAGAAGTTGCAGTGAGCTGAGATCGTGCCACTACACTCCAGCCTGGGGCAACAGAGGGAGACTCCGTCTCAAATAAATAAATAAATAAATGAACAAACAAACAAAAAGAAGGCAAGGCTGCTGTAAAGAAACACATCATAGAATAGACAAAATTTAATTTTTAGGGTTTCCAGTTTGATTAGCTAGGCTTCAAATTATTTAGTAGATTTGAAATAACGTTTAATAGTCTAATTGCTAACCAGGATGATTTATTATTTTTTTTAGTTTACATTAAACCTCACTTATTGAATGAATGTCTGAGTAAAAATGAACTGAAGTTTTAATTTTCAAGGATAGTATAAGATTTTTAGTCTACGTCATTGAACATTTGTTCCCCAATAGAAATCCTCAGTCATCTTGGAAGAGATGCAAATAGGAAAAATACAAAAATATTTTCTGTTGCTTTTGGTTATGTATCACCATCTTTGAGATTTTATAAAATGTTCAACCTTTTAAAATTAGACATTTTAATGACACAATATTATCATGAGGTCAAAGACATGGGTTTCTAGAGGTGTTTAACTTATTAATAACAATAATTCTATACGTATATAAAGAACTAAAGTTGCCACAAAAAACGGTTAAAGCTAAATGGTTTATACGTGTGATTTTCCATAAAAAACAAACGGACCTGTAAGGTTAGAGCCTGCTCTTTCATAACATTATCCTTTTGGCATTATTAGTAACCATATGGCTTTTACAATTGCCAAATATGTTGATCATTTCATTCTTCTTCCTTCAGATTTACTGATTCTCCTATAAGATAAAGAAAAGAAATTCGAGTTAGGCAAATGGCAGGGTTTTGCTTAAGATGGTAGTTCTCTATATTATTCCAGAGGATATTAAAGTACTTGATGTGAAAAGAGAGGGTTTCTGAAGTTAAATAAGTTGAAGAAATACTAAATCTAATACAGTGTATAAAGTTTATTGTTTCAGAATTTCTTGGAGGCTTTACTATATTAGCGTGAACTATGAATCAAATGAGGATCCCTGCTCTCTCTCCTGCTCTTTCAATGCATGTTATTATCCTCCCTCTACTGCCACAAAGTACCTGCGGGTTCTGATGTTCTCAATGCCATACGTTTAGTAATCAACATTTTATGCTCGTCACAAATTACAACAAACTTTTTGGCTTCAAGAAACAAAATATTATTATCATGGTTCTGTAGTTCAGAAGTCTGACACAGGTCTCACTAGGCTAAAATCATAGTGTTGGCAAGATTACATTCCATACTGGAGGCTATCAGGGAGAATCTGTTTCCATGCTCATTTCATTGTTGGCAGAATTCAGTTCTTTGAGTAGGACTAAGATCCCTGTTTTCTGGCTGGCTTTCAGCCGAGGGCCATTCGCAGTTTCTAGAGTCCTTTCATTCCTTGACTGGTAGTCCCCTTTCTCTGGAAAGCTCTGTCTTGTCTTCCAATATCTTCTTCTTCTATCTCACCTCTCTGAGTCAAAAAAAAAATAAATAAATACATTTTAAAGGACTCACGTGATTAGATTGAGCCCACCTGCTTAATCCTGGATAATGTATAATAAGTAAAATAACATATTCACGGTTCCAGGGGCCATCATTCTGACTAACACAGCTAGTGAAACAATATATAGATATTTTCTAGATGAGTCTTGCTCTGTCACCCAGGCTGTAGAGCAGTGTAGCAATCTCAGCTCACTGCAACCTCCACCTCCCAGTTTCAAGTGATCCTCCCACCTCAGTCTCCTGAGTAGCTGGGACTACAGGCATGCATCACCAGGCCTGGCTAAATTTTGTATTTTTAGTAGAGATGGGATTTCACCATGTGGGCCAGGCTGGTCTGGAACTCCTGGCCTCAGGTGATCTGTCCACCTCGGCCTCACGAAGTATTGGGATTATAGGCAGGAGCCACCATATTCAGTCAGCAATGCAACATTGAATGAGACACAGACTCTGCCCTTCAGTAACTTTCAGTTAATCTGGGTTCCATGCTACTTAAACTCACAAGTAAACATTTAAAAAATTGATTAGGGGCCAGACGCGGTGGGATCTGGGATCACATCTGTTATCCCAGCACATTGGGAGGCCGAGGCGGGCAGATCACCAGGTCAGGAGATTGAGACCATCCTGGCTAACATGGTGAAACCCCATCTCTACTAAAAATACAAAAAATTAGCCGGGTGTGGTGGCGAGTGCCTGTAGTCCCAGCTACTCAGGAGGCTGATGCAGGAGAATGGCATGAACCCGTGAGGCGAGCTTGCAGTGAGCCGAGATTGCACCACTGCACTCCAGCCTGGGCAACAGAGCGAGACTCTGTCTCAAAAAAAAAAAAAAAAAATTGATTAGTATATTTAAGAAATTTATGATAAAATTAAAAAACTGCAATACTCACACACCTCCTTACTGTCAGAATACTTGAGACAATTGCTCATGTAGCAATGGTAGATATCCATAATAGGCATGAGTGGGTATTCTTGAGGGAAATTTTATCTTGTCTGTGATGAATCCTGTGTCCTCAATCCATTCCCCATTGCTTATTTGGAAATAGACACACACAGACACACACACACACACACACACACAGAGATTCTTATAGTCTAATATGTGAACTTGAACCAAATATATTTGAGAGTGAGAAGTAGTTCTTATATACGAGACACTCCATTTGTAATCTTTTGAATTACATCTCTCTCCTCCATCCAGACCAGATATAGAAATGAGATTGGGTGAAAGCAGGTGCTGATAAAACTGTATTGAAAATGTTGGCCAGGCACGGTGACTCAGGTCTGTGATCACAGCACTTTGGGAGGCTGAGGTGGGCAGATCACCTGAGGTCAGGAGTTTGAAACCAGCCTGACCAACATGTTAAAACCCTGTCTCTACTGAAAATACAAAATTAGCTGGGCTTGGTGGTGCATGCCTGTAATCCCAGCTACTTAGGAGACTGAGGCAGGATAATCACTTGAATCTGGGAGGCGGAGGCTGTAGTGAGCTGAGATTGTGCCAGTGCACTCCAGCCTAGGCAAAAAGAACAAAGCTCCATCTCAAAAAAAAAAAAAAAAATACTCTACTGCTTTTAATAATGAGACACTTTTCACTGCTCTTCTCCCTGAGATGTATCTTTTTGGTTTCTAGCCATTGTTTTTCTCTTATGTTTCTTTTAATGTGGGTGACTCTTTCAGTCATGGAGGTTCAAAGAAGTGGTCTGCCTTTTGATATAATTAAACTGAAGGCTGCATTTCTCCACTTACCTCTTTGGTTTAATCATAATAGCTTCCCACATTTTTAGATACTACATTTTAAATAAAGCAGGGTGAAATTATTTTTTAAGCATGCATTTTATTGATTAGAATAAGTTCATTCTCTAGTCAGATCTAGTTTCCATTTTCCTGGGCAACAACGCGTAAATAGGCCAACTTTTCTTTCTTTGGGCTGGCTCTTCTAAACATCATGCAGACCACCCCCTAGAGTTAAAACATTCTTCTATCCACTTTAGACATGAAAACGAGCTTAGTTATCCACTGTATCCTCTTGACACTACATCCTGGTCATTTGTATTAGACTTTGAGTTTCCCCCAGTGTGTGACATACTCTTTTACAGGTTATTTTTCAGGATGTGTTACTTCTACATCCCATTAATGCCAGGAAGTGCTTACATTACCAAGTGGATTATGAACATGGAGTGATTAATTCAACTGCATCCTGTCTATGAATAAAGGAGTCTCTATTAGGCATCACTTTTTTGTGTCTCTGGAATAACTTTCTATTTCCAGCTTCTGCCCTTTCTTTTTCTAAGAAAAAACAAAAATAACCCCCCAAACCCCAAACACTCTTTTGTGTGACAGCAGGTCCATATGTTGATGGATTTTCCGAATTCTGTAAGTTTAGTTATTGCCAAACAAATAATAGGAATTGTGGTTTTTGATAAAGAATTGACCAACTGTATTGCAAATGCATTGTCTATATTTGAAAATATTTAAAATAAATGCTTTAAGAGATTATCCAAGCTATTTATGTTCAAGATATTCTCACCTAATAATGTTATTCATTTTGATTAGATCTATAATTCTCATACTAGTATTAGAAATTGTTTATCTGGAACATGTATTTATCTAGTGAATCTTGTGTAGTGGAGAAAATTAGCAAAGTTCTGGTTACTGAATAAACAACTACTCCATGTTATTTACAATCACTGTCTCTTTGGGGTTTGTACATTATTAATACATTAGGTGGCAAAGGACATATGCCCTTAACCTTCTTGCTCAATTCTGCACTGCTTACAGCTTTACTCTAAATATACATTTTAAAAATAGCTCCTTCTCTGATAACAGATTGGCATCTGTAAGGAATATTTTTGAACAATTATCATCACTCAAGGGGAGGCTGCAAAGTCTTTAGCACGTGCACACTGCCAGAGACTTTCCTTGCTCACTAGATGCTAGAGCTCTAATCAGCATCGGGTAAGGAAATCAGGTGGGACGCTCTGGGTCTATGGAGAGGACAGGAAGTATCTACAATGTTAAATGAATTTATAGAAAAGAAACCCGGAAATATCAAATCCTGCTGCCCATCCACAGGAAGACTGCTAATAAAGAAACAAGTTTTCTAATTTGATTTTCCATAAATCCCAATGCAGAAAATTTGAGTAAGTTGAGCTGGATAACCAGAACATTCCTTTTTACCAAGTTATATTTTTCAGACCAAATTAAGTGGGATAATGCTTGCTTCATTACATACCTCCTCAACACCCACCATTTCCATACAAATACAATTCTCAGATGTTTTCACATTTTACTGAGTAGGGGAAGAGGCAAATACAGGTTATGTCCTTTCTGCGGGAGCAGGCTTCATTTGTGACTACATTTGGCTGCATGTTTTTTTAAAAGTATAAAAATAAAATTGGTTTAAATAGTGTAAAAACTTATTTCTCTCTCTCAAACTTAAAGACACAAGGTAGGTGACTCAGGTTGGTTTGGTAGAGATACTAGGGCCCCAGTCCCCTTCTAACTTTCTACTCCACCACCGTCAGCACCACCTCCATTCCTAGGGTTGCCTCCTAGACAAAGATTGCTGTTGCAACTCCTGCCATTACATTTTTATTACAGGGGTAGGATAGGGCAAAACAGAGTCCTTTTAAGCAGGTTTGCAAAAACTCTCACATGGCACTCATGCTTAGATTTTAATTGTCAGAACTTAGTTACGTAGATACACCTACCTACCAGCAAAGCAAGATCATTAATCCTTAAACTCTATGTGCTATTGCTAGTGAAAACTTCAGGCTCTTCCATGTCTGAAATTCTGAATTTTTAAATTGCCTGCTTTAAAATTATTTAAGAAGGTTTCAGAATTCTATCATGTTTTAAAAGTTAAACTGATACTAAATTGAGTAACCAATTGTATAAATTTTATTTTTTAAATCTAAGACAAGTCCTAAATATACCATATTTCCACTATATAGACAAAAACATTAGGCTGGGCTCGGTAGCTCATGCCTGTAATCTCAGCACTTTGGGAGGCCAAGGCAGGCAGATCACCTGAGGTCAGGAGTTTGAGATCAGCCTGGCCAACATGGTGAAACTCCCTCTCTACTAAAAATACAAAAATTAATCGGGCTATGGTGACACATGCATGTAATCCTAGCTACTTGGGAGGCTGAGGCAGGAGAATTGCTTGAACCAGGGAGGCGGAGTTGCAGTGAGCAGAGATTGTGCCATTGTATTCCAGCCTGGGCAACAGAGCAAGACTCTATCTCAAGAAAATAATAAAAAAAGAAACATTATACTACGATCACGTAATTGGTCTTTTACTAAGATAACTGTTTTATTTATTTATTTATTTTTTTGCTACTACTGAATGTCATTTTATGTATTATTTTGAAGTTTTTAAAAAATTATCTGAGACTCCCCCTCCCATGTATGTAACATGAACAATGTTGCATTTTATGATAGTTACCTGAAAAGTATTTGTTTAACAAATACATCATTTACTATGTGTAAACTATGGTTCTAAAAGCTTTATAGATATTCATAGCTTGACTCCTCATAACCACCCCACATGATCAGTGCAAGTGTTATCCCTATTTTACAGGTGAAGAAAATGAGGTAGAGAAATGATAAATTGCTCAAAGTTGTAAGATAATAAGAGGTAGTGCCATTATTAGAATTCATACATTCCAACTGCAGAATATATGCTACATACAACTATACTGTGGGGTCTGTCAAAATATATGCTTCACTTCCTAAGTATCAAGTGTACTTCAAGAACATTCTGTTACTATTATAATTAAGCACAGTAATAATCATTTGATGGTACAGCTATAGAAACTCCAGGAAGATTGAGTGAAATGTTTGGTTTTAGCTGATAATGTCAATCAGATTCCTAAATAGAATTCAGATTTCCTGACTTCAAACAAGTACTAAAATAGCATGAACCCTCTCATCGATTTGCAAACAGCAATATTCATGGTATTCTTCTACAGAAAACACATTCTCTTCTTTTCAAGTAAACTATTGAGCAATGAAATGTGAGTCCAAATTATGTAACCTTATTTTATTTCCTTTTCATATACTTCATAATTTTTTAGTCACAGAATACTATTTGTCATGAAGTTAAAAACCATAGATTTCATAGGAGAAAGCATGCTTCTTATGTTGCTTATCAAAGTATACAATCTACATTTGAAAACAAATTACAGGAAATCTTGTACCTAGAGTCATCTAAAAATGAATTAAGTCTCTTTTACAGGGAGAATTTACATTTATTACCTGATATATTTTATTGCTTTAATCATTATTAAAGAGTGTATATATAAAACACATAAGGTAATAGCAATCTAATATTTGAAAAGCAGAACAAAAAATCAATTTTGAGCCTGCTGAATCCCATCAACTTCAACCATGTTTCAAACATTTCAGTTCTTCATAGAGACGATTATGAAATGAAAATGTTTACAAAGCATATGCAGCATGTGTTTTACAACCTTTGCATTTTGTTTTCAGGAGCTTCTGAATCATTGCTGCTGTTTATAATCTGCATCTGCTGTAAAAATCAAATAAAAAGCGATACAAATGTCATTCTTATGAACAGAAAAAAGAATACAAAGAGAATAAGAAATGTATTTGTATAAAGAAGGAAATGAAACAATGGCAAGGTTGGGGTACCTTAAGTAGAAATCTTGATTGTCATTTCCAGTAAGGCTTTATGGAATAGTGTTACCTTGTTGAATTAATGAAGGTTCAGGGTGTAAACTTAATGTTCAATAGGTCTTTGAGAAGACTTGGGGAGACAGGTAAGACAGTTAGATTTAGAAGACACTGGAGTATATACAATAGTGCCCAAGTTATTCTATATTTTGTTTTGCCTTAAGCCTAAGCAATATTCATTCTTGGGACTCAGATACATGTGGAAGTGTCAAACAGACAGACCGGCCAGGCAGGGCTTCCAGCAAACTATTGTATGAGAATTAGAGATGGCTTCTAGGAAAAAAAGAACACATCCTAAAGGATAAAGAAGCTCAGACTCACTTATCAGATAGAAGGAATGATTCTGAGAAGAACCTGGTTTCTTTCACATAAGTTAATTCTGAGCCTACTTTTTATGAACTCATGTTTGAATCCTAAGTCAAGAGAGCTTTGAGTAAACACTTCAAAATGTTAGGATCATGGCAATGTTGTTTAAATTCTTCTTTAAGAGAATGTGATGCAAAGGGGAAAGAGACATTTTCTCTCATGTAGCCAAAGACCGTAAGAGAGCTTTGGCTTCGCAATGTCTCCTATGAATCAACAGTATTGACAGGTGGCAGCAGCAGTACATGTTAGAAGGCCAGTTGTTTCTCAAAAGGTGATAGTATACAGTGAGGAGGCAGCTGTGCTTGGGTGAAGTGATAGTACAGTATTCAGTGGAAGAGGTGAACTTGGTCACAGACGGGTCAGTGCTCTCTGGAAGTGTTGACACATCAGAGGCAGCATTATTATTGCCTAGAAGAAGCATGGTGGCAGTAGGTATTGAAAGGGGTTACATTGCCTAGCAGAAGAGTTTGTACCAGGAAGAAGTGGGTAAACCAGTAGAAATCAGTTTGTTTATATCTAGATGCTAGAGGCAATAATCACAGTAGATGCTGTTTTGCCTGTCTCAGATCCTGTTGACTGGTGCTATACTCATGCCTCAGTTGCTGTAAATGTTCTCTGATTCTAACTCATATATGACCCCTTAGCTGTAGAATTGTCCTCTCCTTGCTGTCAATATGCAACAGAAGACAAGCAGTAACCCATGATCAGGGTCCTGCTAGTGTGGATACTCATTTCTTTGCTTTCTGGAAGCAAATTCCCCAATTGGGTCACTTCAATTTCCAGCTGTTGGTTTCCAGACCCATGTATTCTCAATACTGGGGACATACCACTTTAAAACTGCCATTGATTAAAGGTATGTACTGAATCTTGAAGGGTAATACCTTATCCAGTGATTGTGAAGAAGTGGCCTGAGGCAAGAGTATATACAGACACAGGGCCAGCGTCAACTTGTGTAGCTTGTGGTCAGTAGCTTGGAAGGAGCAAAACTGGTAGATTAAGGACAAGAATGTCTGAAGAAAAGGCATGTGGATGGACACATAGGAGTAAACACAAAATTTGAGGATCTTTGATTCACAGAAAGCATCCACTGCAAATGAGTCATTAAACAAACAAATGCTCAAGATGTCTCAGCTAATAGATGCCAGCCAGGTTCTGTCTTTGGCTATCCCAGCTCTTGTGCACTATGGTTGTGTAGAAAGAGACTATGCATAGGTCTGACAGCATGGACTCCCTCTCATCAAGGCTGAATATTTAATCTGCCCACAGCAAAACATAAAACTGAGGTCCCCACATGGCAATGTTTCTTGAGGAGACCAATCATTGACTTGGTGTCGTGTAGTTTACATCAGACCCGTTAAACTATGGAAAGGGAAATAATTTTGACTGTGATTGACATAGAATCCAAGTATATGTTTACCTTTCTTTTCCTGTGGTGCCTCACCCCTCCACATTATTTAAGGGCTACAGTGTCTGATCCAACAATGTAGGATTTCATAGAACACTTTCTTGGATGGAGAAACTTCTTTTCTATAAACATTTTGGAAAATAAGTTATATCAATACACTCTGGCCATCAAATCCACATAGGATGCCACCCAAAAGTTGCTGGCCTGATTGAATCAGTTTGGAGATGAACCCCTGAGGGAATGGAGTGCTGTCATCTAGGACATAATATTTATCATAAACTAATGGCTAGTATATTAAACTGTGTATCTAATAGTTAGAATATATGGGTCCAGAAAGTAAGAGTGGTTCACCTTTTCTACTGGGGATCCATTTAGGAATTTGGGATTCCCCTTTAGGCTTCAGGCTGCGACTTTAGGCTCATAGATCCTCAGATTCTGATTTGTAGAATAATTCACTTCTACTAGAGAACACAGTCATATTCACACCAAAGAAATCTAAAAGAGATTGACCTCTTTATATATCTTCAGCCTGTAGATCATGAAACAACGAGAAAAGAAATTAGTTAACATACTGTCAGGGGTAATTGATTTTGATCACCATGAGGAAGTACGGTTGCTCCTCCATACTGGGGCATCTCTATAGTTGTAACTGAAAATGGGCAAGTGCTGTAACGATGATCTGAAAAATGCCAGTTAAATAGGAGCTCAGGGTTCTCAGGGATGGTAGTCTTGCTTATCCTACAAGGTAAGCCAGAGATTTTGACAAGCAGAAATGCTAGACAATTAGCAGAAGAATCTAGAAAGGGTGGTGGAAGAGGGACATGATGAATTATGGTCATGGCTTTAGGATCAGCCTCAGCAACCATGGATGAAGTTCATCCTCCTAGCCTTTCTCTTGTAAATTTTCCCAGCAACTGAGACCAGCCAGAATCCTGGAGAAGCTATGTCTGGACGGGATACATTTAATGTGACAAGTGGATCTGAGTGATGCAAGGAATCCACATTGTTGATGCATCACACAGATCCCTTTGCTAGTACATACACCCATCTTCCTGTGGCTATGAATGTTGGTTAATAAGAACCCTTAGCTCTCCCCTTCTTCCAAAGATTATTATTGATCAAACAGAAGCCCCCCTCCATCATCTCTTGCAAGCAGACCTTAGCCAGTGACTGTGGGACATGCTTGTTCAAAAAAGCAGCTCCTTGTCTTAAGGTGGGTATACCTCTGTGATGCAATTTAAACTTTGAAATTTCACAGTGAGATCAGAGTATAGCTAGTCTCCTGCTGAGACACATCCTTGTTTAGCATTTTTCCTTGCTGTATCTGCCTGTCTCATCCTATTTTTTCATAAATGCACTCTTCCAAAATACCGCTGAGGCTCTGTTTCTGGGGAGCATAACCTATCACAGAGGTGAAATGCCTTCCCGCCTTTCAGCAGAGATGGAGGTAGTGACCCTACTCATGTCTGGAGGCTGACCAAACAAATAACAGGAAAATGGTGATGTCATGTGGTTACTGAATGGAATTGTTTATGAGCACATACAAGACAGCTGTTGGGGCTTTGCCAATATAACTGAAAAAGATTCTGTTAAGAATTGGAGAAATTACATTTCAGAATAAGAGTCAATAGAATTTACTGCTAATACATCTTCATTTAAAATCCTGGATTAGAGTGGCCTGGTAAACATGGGTTACATTGCCAAAGGGAGCAGCATTTCCAGTTCTTGGATTCTTTCATCTTCTATTCAGAGTACTGCTCCTCTAGTCATTTATGAGAAGTCATAGTGGTAATCTGAAAATGGCTTATTGCGCATGAACTGAGAGCTACTAGAATATGTGATTTTGAGGTATATTTCTTCTGGGCCATGGTGAACCCCGATGGGTGATATCTCCACTCATATGTGATTTACCTGTATAGTGTTTCTTTTTCTTTCTTTCTTTCTTTCTTTTCTTTTTTTTTTTTTAAGAGTCTCACTGGAGTGCAGTGGTGCAGTTTTGGCTCACTGCAACCTCCACCCCACTGGTTCAAGTGATTCTTGTGCCTCAGCTTCCCAAGTAGCTGAGATTACATGTACATATCACCAAACTTGTCTAATTTTTGTATTTTTAGTAGAGGTGGGGTTTCACCATGTTGGTCAGGCTGGTGTCGAACTCCTGGCCTCAAACGATCCACCTGCCTCAGCCTCCCAAAGTGCTGGGATTACGTGCATAAGCCACTACACCGGGACCTGCTTAGTACTTTTAAAACACTGTAAACTTGAGGCTGATTTGGCATCATTTTCCTCTTTTCTGCTACTGCCTTTGTCTTCATCAAATCATTTTCTAAATGATTTTGTTTCCAAATTTGAACTTGGAAATTACAATCCAACTTTCCTGAGGTATCACCTAAATCAACTTCACTTAGTTTTTCTGTGTTCCTATACACATTAGTCACATACAGACAGAAAATTTCTAGGTTTATTTCTGTCAATGCTACTAATATTGGTTTCATATGGATTGTACAAATTGGAATCTTGGGGTCAATTTAATTCTTTTAATTACAAATTCTCACTGTATATGTCAACTTTTTTTCTCTTCTTAAATGCTACTCATCACTTTCAAAAACTGCAAAGAGCCAAAGTAAAATGGTTTTAATATCATTGGTTAGCAAAATATCATTGCATTTTACCTTGAAAGAAGATGAATCACAGGGATTTTCAAGGCTGTTAGTCTATCTTCATGCTTTCAGGCCAGGACTAAACTTAACAGTTGAGAACAAATGATTTAATCCCTTTTTAGTTTATCTTTAGACTAAAGATGATTCCTTTATATTTTAGGATTAATATAGAAACTAAAGATACCATCATTCCCTCAAAAAAGTCACTATCATTTCATAACTATATAGCTATCAGAAAATTCTTAACACTTAAAACAGCTAGATTAGACTACTATTTATCAGAGGGTTGATGTCTATCAGGATTCATAGACAGCTGACTACAGGCATATCAGTCATTTTTGGAACTAAGAAGTTTCCTCTTATTCATGAATATTCTCGGATTTGCCTGTCAAAGTCACTATGTCTCCATCACTAGAGATTTGTTTATTTGGCTTAGGGCTTTGCCTCTCTGTGATTTGATTTAACAACCTAGATGTTGGGCAGCTAGGCTGAATTGGCTTGGCATCCTTATCTGAAACTATTTTTTCACAGGGGAAAAATGGTATTTTCCTTCTCACCCCATTCTTCCTACTTTCTAAGATTTTAAAATCAGAACAAATAAGATAAGGTTAAGATTTTTAAGGACAATTTTCCCTGTCTACAACATAAGACTAGTCCAGTATTTCTCAAACTGTATTCTGCAGAGATGTTAAAAGATGATAATGGTATTTTTTTGATTAGATGGTAATCTGGTTACATTATACCACAGTAAAGAATTACAATATAATTAGAAGATCTGAGAAACGTTACAGAAAATAAACTGGTTTCTTTTTGTAAACTTTAACTGTTCACATTTATATAAGCAACAAATAATTTTTGGTAGCACATTTAACCTCATGCAAGCCACCAATGTGGGGTCACTAGCTGGGAAATACTGGTGTAGTATAAAATCAGGGCATTTATATCCCAAATCAAGGTCACATCCTGCATCTGAAATGGATCTTCAGTCCCTGTGACTCATGGGCATATGTCTCATACAGCATTCTCTCCTAAGGACTTCTAATGTGAATGTAATCACTGTGATTTCCTTTACTATTTTTTACCCATAATTTAAATTTTGTAGTGTAAATATATATTCAGCATTAATGATATAAAGTTAGTTGTATAGATTAATGTATAAAATTAAGATTAATTAACCTGTATTAATTAAAAGTTACCAGTTCCAGAAATCCAAATGAAGCCTGCTTATACAAGGGTATTTATCAGTTGGTGAAACTGGAAGGTCACAGAGTCAAAGAGCTTCAGGATTAAGAACAGATCTTGAGATGTCAGACTCCAGAACTAGGGACCTGACACAATTGGGATTCCCTTCAGCTTCTTCTCATCTGCAATTACCTCTGCTTGACTTCATTTTTCCTTATATCAGACAGCTTTTTTCAATGTGGAGTAAGAGATAATGGCTTCCAGTAGCAACCAATTCACATTCTTCAAACTCCATGACCCCAAATGACCCCCTCTCCTCTTGCTTTAAGCAAAAATCTCAGGGTAGGGATCTGTGTGTATTGCATTCGATCACATAAGAAGAGTGGACCAATCACCACAGCCAGGTGAATTGACAGACTGACTGTCAATTTGTCACATGCCTGGATCATATGTCAGTTTGTCATGTGCTTGGATCATATACCTTCCTTTTAAACTTAGAAGGTAGGTTGTTGAATACTGTTGAATTGAAGGAGTAGTTCCCAAAAGGAAATGTGGGGAGAGAAAAGGGAAAGAGTTCTTAAATAGGCAAAAATTAAAATAGTCACTATATTTTGTATATTACTCTTTGATAAATACATTATATCCTGAGGATACATAAGTTTGCAACAGTGTTCATACCTAAAACAAGGCAAATAGTTTCTGGGTAACTGGAAACACATTTCATCTCTTCCATCAGAACACAACCTGAAATCTTGTTCAGTTACCGAATTTACAATCTCTGAGTTCTGTTCGGTTTTCTCAGTGAGGTATGGATGTACCACTTTGTGATCTGGCCATTTATGAGCTAAGTGATAAATAAAACCATTTAACAATAAAAGTGGAAAGACAATATAAGCACAATAAGAACTCCCTTTGGAAACAAGAAAAATGGAAAGCAATGTACAACAATCAGAGCTCTAGAATGCAGATTTTATTGTGGTAGAGAATGGTTAGTAATTTCTGCCCCCATGGCTGAAGAGTGACTTCCACCAAGCAGCAGCCATATTTCCCACAGTTGAAAATGGTTGGTTCCTGATAAGTTTTGGCTGTGTTCCCACTCAGATCTCACATTGAATTGTAATAATCCTCACGTGTTCAAAGACAGGTGGCTTATTATCTCCAGATGGAAATAATTGAATCATGGGGGCAGTTTCCCCTACGCTGTTCTCATGTTAGTGAGCAAGTCTCACGAGATCTGATGGTTTTATAAATGGGAGTTCTGCACAAGCGCTCACTTGCCTGCTGCCATGTAAGCCATGATTTGCTCCTCATTCACCTTCTGCCATGATTGTGAGGCCTCTCCAGCCGTGTGGAACTGTGAGTCAATTAAACCTCTTTCCTTTATAAATCACCCAGTCTTGGCTATGTCTTTATTAGTAGCATGAGAATAGACTAATACAGTGCCTCCCTTGACCAAAGTCCTCCATAATCACTTTTCAAAAGGAGATTGGGAGGATTTCTCATCCGTGGATGGTACTACACTAGAAATACTTTTCCTATTTATATAAGTTTAGGGAATCTTGGAATTGCTTTAGGGATTAAGTAGTCATAGGCCTGCATGGCAAATATCACTTAAGTAGCTGGTGGGACTACCAGGCAGTTAGATATTTTCTTCCATGTGCACATACTTCCTAGGTGATCTCATGTATTCTTAAAAATATAAATAAGTTTGTGAAATCTAGTTAATATCTTTAGCCCCCATATTTCCCCTGAGCATCAGACTTGCATACCCAACTCCTCCTTGGAATCTTTATGTGGGCAGTTCAAATTTAACAAGGTCAAATCCTTGAGTTTTCTCGCTTAATGGACTTAATGATTCACCCATTTTCTCAGGCCAATCATTTTCATTAATCATGTTCACAAATCCAAGTTTACTGTGAATCTGACCACTTATCACCATTTCCACTGCCATCACCCTGGTTCAAGCCAGTATAATCTCTTGTGTGGTCTAAAAGCTTCATATGCAAAAGCTTCATAACTAGCCTCCCCTTTCTACTCCTCATCCAGTAATATAAAATCATCACGTATATATGGAGTAGATTTTAAAGTTATATGCCTGATAAAGCAAACTTTCTTGCTCAAATAATCCTGTCTTCTCATTATTATAAAATGGAATGTGAACTCCTGACTGTACATACTCTGCAAGGCTCTACATGTCTGGGCTATTGATTCTCTAATGGGTTTCACCTCATTCAGTCCATTCTAATCACATTGACTTGCTGTTCATTGAACACTTCAAACTTGTAATGCCCTAGGGCTTCTGTACTGCAGTTCCCTCTGCCTTTATCTTTCTGTCCCCAGATATAAGCAAAGCTTTCCTTGTTGTTTTCAAGTTGCTCTTTAAGTGTCACCTCCTTTTATTTCTATTTCTCTATTTTTATTCATAGTGCTCATATTTATCTGATATATCTATTTGTATATTTTCTGCCACCTCTCTGAAACACTAGAATATAATCTCACTATAAGGCATTTTCCATTTTGTTCGTTGCTGTTTTCTAGAATGATACCTGAAATATTTTTACCTGTATATCTGTCTATTTATATGTCTAACCAGCACTCCATCATCATCTATCATCTAGTTTTTTTCTGTCTATCAGTTATGGTTTGAATCTGTGTCCCCACCCATATCTCATGTTCAGTTTTAATCCCCAATGTTGGTGATGGGGCCTGGTGGGAGGTGATTGAAAATGGGGAAAGTTTCTAATGGTTTAGCACCATCCCTGTAGTGGGGCTCTGGTGATAGAGTTCTCACAAGATCTGGTTGTTTAAAAGTGTGTAGCTCCTGACCACCCCCCCCCAACACACCCCACCTGCTTCCTCCTGCTCCAGCCCTGTGAGATGTACCTGTGGCACCTTCATCTTCCACCATGATTGAAAGTTTCCTGAGACCTCCCCAGAAGCTGTCATGCGTCCTGTACAGCCTACAGAACCATGAGCCAATCAAACCTCTTTTCTTTATAAATGACCCAGTCTCAGGTATTTCTTAATAGTCTGAGAATGGATTAATACACTATTGATGCTTCTACACATGTAATTATTCATATAATATATAATGCATTTTTTATCATTGTTATAGCTAATAACCAATGTCTAACTCATGGTCATTTAACATTCACTTGCCTTTCTGATTTTTGTTTCTTAGCAACAAGCTAGCATGGACTCTGTATTTTAATCTTATTTCTGGCCCTAATAATAAGTAAGTGTAAGGCACTGTTTTAAGTGTTTTAGCAATGCATTCATTCATCCACCATTTTAAGCAACCCAATAATGTAGGTAAAATCATATATTTTTATTTTAGAAGAGAAAAGTGAGGCATAAAGAGGTTCGCTTATGTTTCCAAGTTACACAGCTAACAAGAGGTAGAACCAGGGTCCTACCAAGGCAGCTTGGTTCCTGTGTCTGTGCATGTGACCACACTGATCACGCTTCTTCCAGAATGGGCCTTGGCTTCTTAGAGCAGTGAGCAGTACTAGGATAAGAGAGAAGTCTAAGGGAATAATATCCCAGGATTCATCTTAGAGAGGCTTTGTCAGGGGGATTGTGTAGCAGGCCGGGCCAGGGAGTTCAGACTTTTCTTCAGACTTTTCTCCATTTCCTGACACCACAAAGGGCCCAGGCTCTCTCTCTTCTATTTGAACTATTATTGCCCTTGTCTTCACTCATGTGAAATTTGAAATGTTTCAGAGAATCGAGCTATTATAATTATCCAAAATCCATGATTGACTTTCAGTAGCTTTGCACTACGGGAAACGGGCAGAAAAAGTCTTTTGTGTTAAAGTTGAGTTGCATTCTGTTTCCTTTTCTGCTTTTAGTTTGGGTTTCCTCAGTTTTGGTTCTCAATTCTGTTTGTACATTTGAATCACCCGGGGAGCCTTTAAAACTACTTTGCCCTACCACATAAAAATTAAATAAAAATCTCTGAGGACGGAACTATGACAACTCTATTTTTTGTAGTTCCCTTGCTAATTCTAATGAGCAGCTAGAGTGAGAACTCTTGCCTTAGATCAGTGGCTCTCCAACTTTAGCAAGTGTCAGTATTACCATGAGGGCTTATTAGACATGGATTGCTTGACCGCACCCCTACTTTCTGATTCAGTAGGTCTGGGATGGGGCTGGAAAATTTCGTTGTCTAATAAGTTCCCAGGTGATGCTGGTCCTGCTGGTTCCAGGCCATACTTTGAGGACTACTGCCTCAAACCAAAGCATGGTACTATTTGCAGAACCCTGTGGAGGTTTTATGGGAAGCCAACTCAAGCTGATACTCTGATATTTTTCCCAAAGTCTCCTAAATTTCTAGCCTGCACAGGCATATGAACTATGCACCAAGATTCGACAGGTAATACTTTAACCATTCACTGAGGAGGTAATATCACATATTCCCAACTTGGTAGATACCTGTTTTGTCTCCACATATTTATTTTTTGTTTTGTTTTTATAACAGAGTCTTGCTCTGTTGCTCAGGCTGGAATGCACTGGCACACTCTTGTCTCACTGCAACTTCCACCTCAAGGGTTCAAGTGATTCCTTGTGCCTTGGCCTCCCGAGTATCTGGGATTACAGGTACATGCCACCAAGACTGGCTAATTTTTTTTGTTGTTATGATTTTTAATAGAGATGGGGTTTCACCATGATGGCCAGGGTGGTCTTGAACTGCTGGCCTCAAGCGATCTGCCCGCTTCGGCCTCCCAAAGTGCTGGGATTACAGGCGTGAGCCACTGTGCCTGGCCCCCATGTATTTATTATTACCAATAATTCTCAATAACATCCTTGACCACACATTCTATTACTTTGTGACAGAGACGGGTGGTCTGCCCCCTCCAATAGGAAAGCCGCTAGTCACGTGTGACTATTTTAATTTAAATGTGTTAACATTGAGAAAAATTAAATAGTTTCTCTGTCACTTTAGCAATATTTCAAATGCTAAGTAACCTCTGCTATGCTTTGGATATGGTTTGTTTGGCCCGCTACATCTCATGTTCAAATTTGACCTCCAGTGGTACAAGTGGGGCCTGGTAGGAGATGTTTGGGTCATAGGAGTGAGTTCTTCCTTCAGGAATGGCTTAGGGCCACTTTTTGGTAATGAGTGAGTTCTCACTCTGCTAGTTCCCATGAGAGTTCCTCCTAGAGCTGATTGTTAAAAAGAGCCTGGTACCTGCTTGCTGTCTCTCACTTCCTCTCTCACAATGTGGTCTGCACATGTTAACTCTTCTTTGCATTCCATCATGAGTGGAAGCAGCCAGAGTCTCTCACCAGAAGCAGATGCTGGCACCATCCTTTTTGTACAGCCTACAGAAAAGCGAGTCAAATAAACCTCCTTTTTATTCTAAATTAATCAGCCCCAGGTATTCCTTTATAACAACACTAAAGAGACTAAGACAGCCTCATATAGCTAGTGCTGTCCACCATATTAGACAGCACAATAGAACATTTTTTTTTCATAAGTTCTCTTGGACAGTGCTGCCTAAATGTTTGTCAAACTTGTTTCTTTTACCTGGGTGTGCAGTTAAATATATTTTTGAATCCCCTTCCATTGAGGTCTGACCTTGTTGCCAGTTCTCATCCATGGAATCTAAAGAAATAATATGTCTCTTCTGACTAAGCATAGAAGAGACTTGAGTCCCTGAATGCATAGAACAGATCGTCCTCAAGCTAAGATGAATTGTGATTTGAAGGAGAAATAAATCTTGATTGTGTTAATTAACTTATATGTTGAGGTATTTAGTTACAACATTCAGCACAACTTAACTAGTATATTGTCCTATGAAAATGTTAGTTGTGATATATCATTCTGAAGTATCAATAATATTTCCTCAAAACACTGCAGACATTAATCAATTCTTAATTTTTTAATTATTATAGTCACATGAATACAGTTTCATTTTAAAATTTCTTTGTGAGTAACTTTTTTGATATCTGTAGAAATGGTCTTTGTTCATAGAAATATTTCTATTTATTTTAAACTTATTCTTTTTGGTACTTGGTGAAAACCTTAGATATTCAATTAATGGCCATTTTCAGCTCAGCAATGTTTATATTATTTCTTTGATCATTATTTTGGGTCTGTTTGCCTTGTATTTTCATGAATTCATTAAGCTCTTATTTTTTCTTGTAGATTGAATTTCCTGGATCTGTTTCCTTTTTCTTTCATCATTTTATCAGTCAGCTTGCGCTGCCATAATGACATACAACAGGTTGGATGGCTTCAACAGATAATTTTTTTTCTCCCATTTGTGGAGTCTAGACATGCAAGATAAAAGGTTTATAGGATTTAGTTTCTGGTGAGGGTTCTCTTACTAGCTTGCAGATGGCTACCTCCTTGCTAGGTTCTCATATGACTTTTCTCAGTGCATGAGAAAAAGAGGGACAGGGGAGAGAGAGAGAAAAAGAATTTTTGGTATCTCTTTTTATAAGGACACCAAACCTGTCTGATCAAAGTCACAATGTTATGACCTCATTTAATCTTAAGTACTTCTTTAGAGGCCCCATCTCCAAATATAGCCTAAACTGAGGTTTAGGACTTCAACATATGAATTTTGGAAGGGTACAAACATTTGGGCATAGCAATCGTTTACTTTTTATTGCTTATTGTTCTTGTCAGAATACTGGCTGAATTTCTTACAGTAGTCTTCCATTTTTACTAAATAGATCTTCTTCAGTTATTAATTTATTTTTCGACGCTTCTATCGTATTTTAAAACTTGACCTCATGTTTCTTGTTACAACTTTTTCAAGCTCTCATTGTTTTTCTTTTCCCATGATTATTTGCTCTAACGCCAAAGATGTGTTTTGATCTTGTGGATATAAAAATTCAATTAAATTATTTTGTTTTAGGAACTGAAACACTTAAAGGGATTCATTGGAAATATGAGCTAGTTTAGAAAATTGAGGGGCAAGTTGAATAAACAAGCACTGAAAACTTCAAGAACTTTGTCATCAGAGACTGTCGTCAAATATGTCAGCTTAAACTATAGTCATTCTCTGCTTGACTCTGCTCAAAATTTGGTTACTTGGAGATAGTCTCATTGATCATCATTAGGTCACATTTCTTCTGCTCTGTACTGTGTCATTTTGGATGAGGTGTGTATGTCCAGTTGAACAGACAAAAGTAATCCTTATTAAGGTGGAACATTGACAATTTTCTCAGTCATGCTCTGCTACAGCATATTTTAAAACTTAGGATCAAAAATAAATATTTTTCTGACAACAGAATTTCTTATTGTAAATATATTACATAGAGAAAATACCTTATTTTTATTCTTTAGGATGGATTCTTTCTCCTTTCTTGTGGTATCATTCCATTGCTCCAGTGGTTTTCTGTGTAGTAAGCCACTAAGCCACTATAGTAGCTTATTGTTTTGATCATGAGTCAAAGCCCTCACCTATCTTAGTTAGAGGTTACTATTGTCAAGTCCTTCTTTATTTATTTTCTGAGTATATTGTTCTTTCATATGAGTGAGGAAGACCAGTTTGTCCTATATGGCTCCTACTCTGGGACAATCTGCATTACATAATTTAGAGACACCTTGATTATGTTAGTATATGGATAATATCTTCCTCATTTCTAAGGCTAATGTTTATTTTTCTATATTTTAAGGCTTCTAATATCTAGAAGGTAGGATTTAAATACTTTGATTTCTACAAATTTCCAAATGTTTTAAAAATGAAGTTTTCAAACATAACATGCAGTATTTTAAACAGTATTGTGAAAATGATCATACTACCGAAAGCAGTATTTATAAATTCAATGCAATTCCCATCAAAACACCATTATTTTTCACAGAACTAGAAAAAACAATCTTAAAATTTATATGAAACTAAAAAAAGAGCCCGGATAGCCAAAACAAGACTAAGCACAAAGAACAAATCTGGAGGCATTACATTACTCAACTTCAAACTATACTACAAGGCTATAGTTACCAAAACAGCATGGTACTGGTGTAAAAATGGGCATGTAGACCAATGGAACAGAATAGAGGATCCAGAAATAAAGTCAAATACTTACAGTCAACTGATATTCAACAAAGCAAACAAAAGCATAAAGTGGGGAAAGTACACCCTATTCAACAAATGGTGTTGGGATAATTGATAAGTCACACATAGAAGAATGAAACTGGATTTTTATCTCACCTTATATGAAAATCAACTCAAGATGGATCAAAGACTTGCATCTATGATCTAGAAACATAAAAGTTCTAGAAGATAATGTTGGAAAAACTAGACATTGTCTTTGGCAAAGACTTCATGACCAAGAACCCAAAGACAAATGCAACAAAAACAAATAAATAAATGTGACTTAAATAAACTAAAAGTCTTCTGCACAGCAAAATAAATAATCAGCAGAGTAAACAGACAGCCCACGGAGGTGGAGAAAATACTTGCAAACTACATATCCAACAAAGGACTAATATCCAGAATCTACAAGGAACTCAAATCAGCAAGTAAAAACAAATAGGCCAGGTGCGGTGGCTCACACCTGTAATATTAGCACTTTGGGAGGCTGAGGTGGGTGGATCATGAGGTCAGGAGTTCAAGACCAGCCTGGTCAACGTGGTGAAAGCTCGTCTCTACTAAAAATACAGAAATTAGCCAGGCGTGGTGGCAGGTGCCTGTAATCTGAGCTACTTGGGAGTCTGAGGCAAGAGAGTTGCCTGAACCTGGGAGGTGGAGGTTGCAGTGAGCTGAGATCTTGCCACTGCACTTCATCCCGAATGACAGAGTGAGCCTCTCTCTCAATAAATAAATAAATATAAAACAAATAATCCCATCAAAAAGTAAGCTAAGGACATAAATAGGCAATTCTCAAAACAAGATATACAAATGGCGAACAAACATGAAAAAATGCTCAACATCACTAATGATCAGGGAAATGCAAATCAAAACCACAATGTGATACCACCTTACTCCTGCAAGAATGGCCACAATAGAAAAATAAAAAAACAAAAAAACATGTTGGAATGGATGTGGTAAAAAGGAACACTTTTACATTGCTGGTGGGAATGTAAGTTAGTACAACTATGGGAAACAGCATGGAGACTCCTTAATGAACTACAAGTTGATCTACCATTTGATCCAGTAACCCCCTCTATGGGGTATCTACTCAGAGGAAAAGAAGTTATTTGTTTATAGCAGCACAATTTGCATTTGCAAAAATATGAAACCAGCCTAAATGCCCATCAATCAATGAGTGGATAAAGAAAATGTGTTATATGTATACCATGGAATACTAATCAGCCATAAATAGGAATGAAATATGGCCTTCACAGCAACCTGGATGGAGTTGGAGGCGATCATCTTAAGTGAAGTAACTCAGGAATGGAAAGCCAAATATTGTATGTCCTGAGTTATATGTGAGAGTCAAGTTATGAGGATTCAAAGGCATTAGAACAATATAATGTAGTCTGGGGAGTCAGCGAGGAGATTGGAGGGGGATGAGGGATAGAAGACTACACATAGGGTACAGTGTACACTGCTCGCATGATGCATGCACCAAAATCTCAGAAATCACCACTAAAGAACTTATCCATGTAATCAAATACCATCTGTTCCCCCCAAACTCTTAAAATAATAAAACATTTGGAAATGCAACCTTATATAAATTTTAGCAATAATAAATCACAGTATATATTTATCTCCAAAGGTAGCACTTGTAGCATTTATCAATAATTGATACATTATTATGCATCAGATCATCAGATGTATAACACCAGGGAAATATAAAATATGTGCTAACAAGGTCAACAGGATATTTGTGGAGGCAAAGCTTCATTACTTAGTATTGCCAAAAATAATAGTTGAAAATGAGAGGCTTTGAGTGTCAGGAGACATATATTATCTGAAGTATACATAAAGAGAAGGACAACAGATTCTGCAATGAGATGCTGGAAATTGCCAACCATAAACTACATTTACTTCGGTCTGCCTAAATAATTGCTTTGACTTTTATTGGAGTTTATTTTCCTAAGGTATGTAGAACAGTCTGGTATTCTCTTTGAGAGCCCTTTATTGTGAATGGACATGGAGATAACTTTCTCCCCTGCCATGTGTTTTGTGTAAGAAAAACAGTAAAAAGGGGATAACAATTTAATTTACATTTATTTCCATATGCATATGGATGTATGTATCTATATTTGCATGCATATATTGCATATGACTATGCATATATTATATATGCATATAGATGCATAAGTAAATGAATATATGCATATCCATATGAATCTAATAACAAGGTTACTGTGAATGAGGTTAGTGAGGGGAGGCTGCACGTGTTGTGAGTGTGTGCCCAGTTCTAGGTGGTGCCCTTCGTGAGCAGCTATGAACCATCCATGTGGTCATAGGTGGCTGGCTTGATTGGGAGGAAAACATTTTACTATTTATCTTCATATACCTTTTAATTCTTTAGGTGAATATATTAACTAAAGTAATCAATGAAAAAGTAAATGGAATCATAGGAAATGTCTGAAGGAGAGAAGGTATGTGACTTTGAGAGCAGAAATTAAAATTGCCTGTTTACATCTGCCTGATATCACAACTAATATTTTTCATTAAGAGAAATACTTCTTATGTAAAAAATTCTTGTCATTAAAAATTTGTTCTTTTTCTTAATTTCTTTCATAAAGGTATACATCAAAATAGCCATTTTATGATTATTTCAACTTGTACATTAAATTATTTCATAGGCAAATAGTAGAAATCGTTAAACTATTTGTAAATGATATGAAAGGTTTTTTTTCTTTTTTTTTTTTTTTTGAGGCAGAGTCTCGCTCTGTCGCCCAGGCTGGAGTGCAGTGGCGCGATCTCTGCTCACTGCAAGCTCCGCCTCCCA
>NW_012116232.1:1937810-1943292 GCF_000951035.1 Colobus angolensis palliatus | reverse complement strand
TAGCCAGGATGGTCTCGATCTCCTGACCTCGTGATCCGCCCATCTCGGCCTCCCAAAGTGCTGGGATTACAGGCTTGAGCCACCGCGCCCGGCTCATCTCTCTTTTTTTCAAATATTTGCCTGAATTTTTGAGTATCTTAGAGAAATGACATTAAGCATTAAAGCCAGATGCTTCTGATGAACAATCATTTTCCTCTAAAGGCAAGTTAAACTATCTTGAAATTTCAAATCATCAATTTACTTTCCATTTTATATAAATCCTGCCTCAATTGTCAGCCCAGCAGTCGTGTATTAAATGGATATTAAATCCAAAAATATTGGAACCACATTATTTAAACATTACTTGAGGAAGTGCATTTTGTTCTAATTTCACTCAAATTGCAAAATAAATGTGTCAGTTAAGAAAAGCTAGGCTATGCTGTGATAATGCACAACCTGAAACTCTTAATGATCTAAAAGAGCTAAGGTTTATTTCTTGATTATACTTCCTCTCTTTCTGAACAACTAGGGGCTAAGATCTAAATCTTTACTCCAAGCTGGGTTTCTCCACAGTGGCACTACTTCCAGTTTGGGCTGGATGATATTTTATTGCCCCAGGATCAGAGAAAGGTTGAGGAGGCTATCCTGCACATTGTAGGATATTCACTGCAGACAAGGCCGCTATTCTCTAGATGCAGGTAGCATCCTCCTCATCTCAATCCAACCAAGACATGTCTCTAGAGATTGTAATCATCCCCTGAGGGGGCAAAATCGCCCAGATTGAGAATCAGTACTCTTCAAAACATTGCCAGTTGTCCAGTCAAAGGGAAAAAGCAAGTGGAGAACAGCATGTTGATGCTTCAGACTCTGTTAGGAAGTGATTCATACCACTTCTCATATTCAGTTGGCCAAAATGTGGTCATACTTAATTTCCAGGAGTTAGAGAAGTACAATCTCTCCATCCTGTTATGGGGACAATAAAGCAATGTCAGGGGTCAGCACTAATTATTATCACAGTAGTATTGTATGTTTTGGTGGGGAAATGAATACCTTTTCTTTCTCGAAAAATAGTGTATTTTCAACAATAAATCATTGATATTATTAATAGTTTCAGAATAAATATATATTAAAATAGCAACTATCTGTCACATCTTTGAGAATGTATTAAAAATAATTATTAAAAAACTAGCAGTGACACACTTGCAAGATCAAATTTTATCATCCCCAATACATTTTGTGTTGAGTGTTTACCATATAAGGAGCTGCCCTAAAGCCTAAGGTTCACAAAAAGAAAGAAGGGAAGAATATCCTTTTTTTTGAGTTTTTTCCTAGGTGACTTTTGCTAATGGCATATTATTTAATTCCCTCAACATTCTTTTGAGAGAAGTATCATTGCATACCTTACATCATTGAACAATTTATGGGCCAGAGAGCATTAGTCTATGCCCATGTTCATTCAGGTGGTAAAAAACAGACTCTGGATTTAGATTTTTGTACCCAACTCTGTCCTCTCTCCATTACATAACATCTTTGCTTTGCAGCCTCTGAAACCAAGGACTAAATAGTTTATATAAATACAACATGAATGCAAAAAAAAGCTCTAACAACAAAAGATTTAGAGGAATTATCTTCTTATACTTGAAGTTACACCAGAAATTAGCAGAAGTTATGGTTTCTTAAAGTTTGTTTGAATATTGAATACCATTGAGTAAAATCTTCATCTTAAAAGTTTAGATAGGCTGTTTAATTATAATTTATTGTATACTTTCTGGTTACTTGAATTAAATATAGACTGTGTTAAAACCCATAAAAACATAAGGTATAATCACACTTTCTACTGTCTTTTTTAAGACAGGAAAAAATGTTATGATAATAGGTCATAACATTATTAAAGAAACTGATCATTTATTTAAAAATTGTCTATATATCATATGATATTAAATTAATTGTCAACATTACCAGGTTAAGTGGTGACCATATAGTTGGTTAAACATTATTTCTGGGCATATCTGTGAGGATATTTCTGGAGGAGATTATCATATGAATGAATGGATTGAGTGCAGAAGATCCACACTTAACCAATGTAGGGTGGTCATCCAATCTGTTGTGGGCTTGAATAGAACAAAAAGGCAGCAGAGGAAGGGTGAATTGAATTCTCTCTTCTGCTGGGACATCTATCTTCTCCTGCCCTCAGACACTGGAGCTCCTTGTTTTGGGGATTTTGGGCTCAAAATGAATTATACTACCAGGTTCCCTAGGACTCCATCTTACAGGCAGCTATCATGAGACGTCTGGGACTTTTAAACCTCCATAAATGCCTGAGCCAATTCCCATAATAAATCTCCTTTCATATATCTATTTATATCACATTGGCTCTGTTTCTCTGGAGAATCCTGACTAATACAATCATCTTATTTTAGCTAAAGGGCTCTTGTGAATTAGATGTAGCAGAATGAATGTTATACTTCTTGTTTAGAGATGGTAAAACTCATTTCCAAGAATGTAAGAGCCTGTACCATGGTGCCTTACATAGGGGAATCAGGAACTGGAACTGAAATCCCCTGACTGGGTTTCATGCATTTTTCACAAACCATTTATACTAGTCACCTGGGAAAAAACTTTCATGCTATCATACTAAATCCTACTTGTTATTATTTTTTTACAAACATCAAAAAGTCTTGGATTCTTCTTGGCAAGTAAATAAACATTGTCAAATCAGGTAATTTCTTTGAGGACTTGATCAATCACAGAGTATAACAGTCTCTCATTAGTAAGCTTTCTCTTAACAGGTCCAGAAAAGGGAACCACCGTGATATTTCTATTAATGAGGAGTCTCCAGAGAAACAGAACCAATAGGAGACATGTCTACATATATTCCTGTATGTATTTTCTGTATTATTAGGGTATTTCTAGAAGTGATGATCATTTGAACTAGTAGACTGTGTAAAGATCTACCCTTACCGGTGTAGGTGTGCATCATCCAATCTATTGAGGACCTGAATAGAACAAAAAGTCATACATAAGGACATATCAAGGAAGTGATATATTTTAATGCATTGGCTTACACAATTATGGAAGCTTAGAAATTCTATAACTTGCTGTCTACAAGCTAGAGACTCAAGAAAGTTGATGGCTTAGTTTGAAGACCTAAGAGCATGGTAGAGATTCTCATCCATGTCTGAAGGCCTGAAAGTCTACAGTGCTGAGGGCAGAAGGGGATCAATGTCTCAGTTCAAGACTTCATTTGATGTTCCTCTTTTCTCAACAGATTGGATGATGCCTGCTCACACTGGGAAGGGCCATTTGATTTACTCATGTACCAATTCAAATGTTAATCTCTTCCCCAAATACCCTCACAGACCTATAAGGAAATAATATTTAACCAGTTACCTGGGCATTGCATGACCCAGTTAATTTGGCACAAAAAATTAGCCATCACAATACTTTAACAGCAATATGGCTGGTATCTGGGAATCCTTTAGGTTCAGATATATCATGCAGAGTTTGGCATACTAATTACTTATTTGTAAGCATCATATTCAGAGACTGATTTGTCTATTCGAGTTGACCTGAGAGCTACTCTGGAAAACAATTTGGCAGTTCCTCAAAAAGTCAAATGCAGACTTTCCATATGACATAGCCATTCTATTCCTAGGGACAGTTGCCCCTTGTATCTGTGGGTTCTGCATCCACGGATTCAACCAATCTCAAATCAAAAAATATTCTTTTAAAAAAGAATGATTGTTTCTGGACTGAACAGGTATAGACATTTTCTTGTCATCATTCCCTAAATAATGCAGTATAACAACTATTTACATATCACTTACACTGTATTAGGTATTATAAGTAATCCAGAGATGATTTAAAGTACATGAGAGGACATGCATAGGTTATATACGAATACTACATCATTTTGTATAAGGGACTTGAGCATCCATGGATTTTGGTATCTGGTGAGGTCCTGGGTTTAACCAAATCCTCATGGATACCAAGAGATGACTATATATATTTAAGAGAATTGAAAACAAAAGTGCACACAAAAATGTGAACATAAATATTCATAGCAACATTGTTCAAAACTGTGAAAAAGTAGAAACAACCTATATTTTATCAATGAATTAATGGGTACAAAATGTATATCTACACAGTAGAATATTATTATTTAGTCATAAAAAAGAATAAAGTACCAATACATGCCACAACATAGATGAATCTGGAAAACATGTAAGAAAAGTCAGACACTTACTATATGATTCCATTTATATGAAATATTGACAGTTGGCAGATCCAGGGAGAAAAAAGTAGATTACTGTTTGCCAGGGACTAGGGAAAAGGGAATGGGAAGTGACAGATAAGGGGGAGGAGTTTTGGGGGAGCATCATGACAATATTCTGTAATTAGATGGTGGTGATGGCTGTGAAACTTTGAGACTATAGTTAAAAAAAAAAAAAAAAACACTGGAAAGGGTAAATTTTATGGTATGTACATCAATAAAAATAATAAATGACTGACCTCAGAACAGTGGCTATGAATTTAGAGAAAATGAGATCATGAAAGTGTTAAATGATGTAATAATTTTTTTCTATCACATATGCATTTTATTGTACATGGATTAAAAAACTTGAAAGAGGTTCTCAGTACCTTCTTTTAGTTTCTATTAACACTTGAGGAAACATTTTTTGAACAGATTTGCAACAGTTAAGGGCCTTTGATTGCTGATAAGTGAGACCAACTCATCTAATTTAAGTAAAAGAAGTTTATTGAAAATAGAGACACTCACAAAATTGACAGAAAAATATGAACAATCAGACCTTGAGAAAGAGAGAAAGTTGGGGGAACTTCCAGCATCAGTAACATATGTTGGTCTTTTCTTTGGAGCAGGTTCAACCTATTCCCTTTCCTCACTCATACCAATGGTCTACCATATTACTGAACCAACCTATTAGTACAGAAGCATAAAAATAAAGAAAAACATCATTCCCTTGCAAAACATGCCCGACTCTCGAGGAAGTGATGATCTTTTTACTTGATGCAGTGAGATGCTAGTGATCATAATAACAGCATAAATATATGTCTCAAAATATATGATTCCTTGTAGACCCAGCTTGGCTTTTCACCTATGTCTTCGGTTGGAGTTGTGCCTGATTTTGTTATCAATATTTTAGCCAAATCCACAGGGGAATGAAATAATTCTTATTTTGTTTTTTGGCTAGGAACCACTTAATATCTTGTGGGATACATATATATGTATATTATAGTATGTGTATATAATATATATAACACATATACTTGTATAAGTTACATTAGTATAACTTATATTGTTGGTTTATGGGATCTGACAATTTATTATATGTTTTCTTTTCTGTTTTATGCAAGCTTATTGAGGACAAGAAAAATTTCATACAATACCACAATATTGTTAAAAACTTGTTGAAATAATTATGAATAATTCTAGGAAAATATGTATTCTCTTCAGGCTGGGCGCGGTGGCTCAAGCCTGTAA
>NW_012116232.1:1934150-1936565 GCF_000951035.1 Colobus angolensis palliatus | reverse complement strand
AAAATGACCTCGGATTATTTTCAATTATGTTTACAGATAAAATATCTGTTTCAAGATTGTGATGATTGTCATAATAAGGAGATTATTTTGTTTGTTTTCTTTCAACTTCATCACAAAACGTTAAGTGCTCATCTTCACAGGAGCATTGTACATTGAAGCCTTCATTACATTTCTTAGACCCTACTTTTGAAGAATGTACACAAACTTCACGTTGAACATTGCCTCCCCTATCTCCCTGTCTTAATCACTTTAAATTGATTTCTTGCTCTTATTCTATTTGTAGATTTTCAGACATCAAACTTAGCTTGCTCTTAAGTTAACTTCAGTCATATGTATTGAAGTTAAACCTATAGTTTTCATTAAGGAGACAGAAACCATACCAGTAATTTGAAGATAATTATTGATAGTATAAGACAAACTATTAAGACAGAGTAAAGGGAATCTGAGAGAATACTGGAATACCATATGCAGGATTAAAGGAATGTACTCAAGGAAGGAACAAATTTCAAAGAAGTATCTAACAATATGGCTGAGATTGAGTATTCAGAGAAAAGCAGTGGCTGTGGAACCCTGAATGGTGGAGAAGTTTGCTAGGATGTCACAGGCCAAGACTTGTGAGGAGGAAAACACTCACTAGAGTTCCAGGGAAATTTTCTAGGTATCTTTCTGTTCCAGTTCTAGTAAAATGTGCTAGGAACAGCCTACTAAGTTGGTGGTAAGTCTGCCTGGGAAGCTTCCTGTTGGGGTGTTAGCAAGACTCTTTAGAATACTGCCTAACAGGGTGAGGTGAGACTCTAGAGAGCTGTTGCTGAGATGTTGGTGAGAAGAGTTTGAAGTTCTAGACCTGCCAGTTTAGAGGGTCTCAGTGGAAACCTCAGGTTTTCTATTGAACCACATGTAGGTTCTAACAAACACACAGATGGCCCAGATTTTTGCAATTAGTTGACAAGGAATTTGAAATTTAGGATGGTGCATGGATGAATAGAATTCAAACAAAAATAATAGTCTTAAGGGGATGAAGTAACAACAGTTGGAGTTTGGGTCTACCAGATGACTAGAAATTGAAAATAATATTTCTATAATTACTTTCCTTTCTTTTTTTTTAAATAATTAAGAAACTGTTCTACCATCTGTGTCAGTTATCAAAATCCATTCTTCCTTGCTCTGTATTATGGTACTGGAGCTGGATCTTGCAAATATTTTTTCTTTGCCAACTGGCACAAGGTTAGACCTTGTCAGTAAAGTGGACTGAAAGTACGTTGTAAGAAGAAGGGGTTGCGTTGTTACGTTTTTTGTTTTGCTTCTACAAGATGTAGCCAGTAGTAAGCTCAACTACTCTAGGTGACTCAATGACATATATACACTCTGGTAGAAGTGAACCTAGGTTAGGTATATACCCTACTACTAAGGAAAAAATAAACATAGAACCACATTGGCAAAGACTAAAACTAAACTTCCATAAAACCAGAGTGCAAAGACAAATATTATTAAAGGAAGAAAACAAAATCTAAAGTTTCTATAATGTATCATCCACAATATATTATATCATTAATCAAAAGTTACTAGACAAACAAAAAATCCCAACAATTAAATGTTACCATAATCAAGAGACAAAAAGTCAACAGAAGTAGAGTCAGAGATGACCCAGATGTTGCAATTTACTGATGAGAACTTCAAAACAGTATTATAAATATTTCAAATAATATAGAAAAACATTGAATGGGTAAACAAACAAAAAGTAGACTCAGATGACCCAGATGTTGCAATTTATTGGTGAGAACTTCAAAACAGCTGTTATATACACTTCAAATAATATAGAACATTGAATGGGTAAACAACTGCAGGACATCATTAGAGATATACAAACAAGCAAAACAAGATTAGAAATTTTAAAACAATAATTTACAGTATCAGCAGTAAGTTTATTCAATAAAATTTAGGGCAATTGGACACTGCAAAAGAAAAAGTCAGTAAACTTGAATATTGACTAATGCAACTATATTGTATAAATTATAATACTCTATAGGTAAATTTTATTTATACATGTTTACTCATAAATGTACATATAAATATATAAATTTTATAAAATTATATAAATTCAAGCACACAGAGATAATATATTCACAAACAATAATTTGTAGCTTTGTGGCCTCTGTAACTATAACAAGTGGTCAAATGTATATGAAGTTGGAATTTCAGAAAGATAGGAAAGAGAAAATGGAGAAAAACTTTTCAAACTGGGAAAATATAACAAATAGATTCAACAAGCTGAGTGAAACTCAAATAGAATGAATACAAAGAGAGAATATAAGAATGTCATATTAAAATAGCTGAAGATCAAAACTATAGCAAAACACTTGGAAGTAGCAAGTGGTAAAAAGAACATATCACCTATGGGGAACAGTACAAAGAATT
>NW_012116232.1:1930155-1933140 GCF_000951035.1 Colobus angolensis palliatus | reverse complement strand
AGAAAAATTGAGAGAAATTAAACTAAACAAAAGTCAGCTTCCTAGTTTTATGGAATGGAAGACTCAATATTATTGACATGTCAATTATCTGAAAATTTATATATCGATTCAAAGCAATCCTATTCAAAATGCAAGCAGAACTTTTTGTAGAAATCAACAAGCAAATGCTAAAACTAATATGAAAATGTAAAAAATCTTGACTTTCCAAATAACTTTTTTAAAGAAGAATGAAGTTGAAGAACTTAGACTGCATAATTTGAGGATTAATTCTAAAGTGATTAGCATCTACACTGTGTGGCAATGGTTTAAGGGTAGTACAGATAAATGGAATACGATAGACCCATACATATGTGGTTAATTGATTTTTGACAAATGTGCCAATTAAATTTAATAAGGATAGTATTTTCTGAAAAGTATTATGCTAAATGAAAGACTTTAGACACAAAATAACTTTTTGAGTTTGTGGTGTCAAAGTCAAAATATAAAGATTCATCTCTAAATTAAAAAATTACAATTCAACTAGTCTGGTCAAATATATAAATATAGTCATGTAACAGCCACCACAATCATAAAATAGAAAATTTCCATTGTGAAAGTCCATCATACGACTTGGGTCATTCTTGTCATATACAACTAAAGCAGAGTCAAGAGGCCAGGAGGAAAAAGCACTCAAGGTACACAACATCACTCCAAGAATGTGATTCTCTCTGCAAGCCCAACTTCTGAAATTCCTTGTAATAATCTGAAACCAGTTTCATATAATAGCTACTAAAACAAGCTGCTGAGACTTTAAGACTAGCTTTACTCATTGCCATGACTCACCGTTCAGAGCTTGCCTCCTCTTCAAAACTTTACTAGTGACAACATACTTTCCTCTAAAACAACATGTAACATTTCTTTATAATAAAACTTGCCACCTTCTCTTTGTTCTGGGGCACATCAAATTGTACACTTATATTGTGGATTGTTAAAATTAATTTACACCTCATTCTGTATTCTAGCCTCAGCCAAAGAGGGAAACTCTGTCTCAAAAAAAAAAAAAGTAATTTATAACTTATTAAAATTGTAATCATATAATATAATTTTTCACATTGACAGAATAAGGAAGAAAAAGCTATGGATGTTGCAGTAGATGCAAAAAGAAAAAAAAAACAGATTTGATAAAATTTACTACCCATTGATAGTAAAAATCCCCAGCAATCTAGGAATAGAGGAGAATGTCCTCATTCTGATAAAAAGGCATATACAATAACCTATAGTTGATCTCAGTTTTAACAGTGAAGTTTTGAATGCATTTTTCTTATGATCAGAAAAAAGGCAAGGATGATTTTACATTGTATTTTTTAAATTATACTTCAAGTTCTAGGGTGCATGTGCACAACGTGCAGGTTTGTTACATGTGTATACATGTGCTATGTTGGTGTGCTGCACTCATTAACTTGTCATTTACATTAGGTATATCTCCTAATGCTATCCCTACCCCCTTCCCTTGCCCCATGACAGGCCCCCGTGTGTGATGTTCCCCACCCTGTGTCCATGTGTTCTCACTGTTCAATTCCCACCTATGAGTGAGAACATGTGGTGTTTGGTTTTCTGTCCTTGGGATTGTTTGCTCAGAATGAGAATGCAGTTTTCAGCTGTATCCATGTCCCTACAAAGTCAAGGACATGAACTGATCTTTTTTTATGACTGCATAGTATTCCATGGTGTATATGTGCCACATTTTCTTAATCCAGTCTATCACTGATGGATGGGCATTTGGGTTGGTTCTAAGACTTTGCTATTGTGCATATTGATTTGCATTTCTCTGATGGCCAGTGATGAGCATTTTTTCATGTGTCTGTTGGCTGCATAAATGTCTTCTTTTGAGAAGTGTCTGTTCGTATTCTTTGCTTACTTTTTGATGAGGTTGTTTGATTTTTTCTTGTAAATTTGTTTAAGTTCTTTGTAGATTCTGGATAATAGCCCTTTGTCAGTTGGGTAGATTGCAAAAATTTTCTCCCATTCTGTAGGTTGCCTGTTCACTTTGATGGTAGTTTCTTTTCCTGTGCAGAAGCTCATTAGTTTAATTAGATCCCATTTGTCAATTTTGGCTTTTGTTGCCATTGGTTTTGGTGTTTTAGACATGAAGTCCTTGCCCATGCCTATGTACTGAATGGTATTGTCTAGGTTTTCTTCTAAGGTTTTTATGGTTTTAGGTCTAACATTTAAGTCTTTAGTTCATCTTGAATTAATTTTTGCATAAGGTGTACAGTTTCAGCTTTCTATATATGGCTAGTCAGTTTTCCCAACACCATTTATTAAATAGGGAATCCTTTTCCCATTTCTTGTTTTTGCCAGGTTTGTCAAAGATCAGATGATTGTAGGTGTGTGGTATTATTTCTGAGGGCTCTGTTCTGTTCCATTGGTCTATATCTCTGTTTTTGTACCAGTACCATGTTGTTTTGGTTATTGCAGTCTTGTAGTATAGTTTGAAGTCAGGTAGCGTGATGCCTCCAGCTTTGTTCTTTTGGCTTAGGATTGTCTTGGCAATGTGGGCTCTTTTTTGGTTCCATTGAACTTTAAAGTTTTTTCCAGTTTTGTGAAGAAAGTTATTGGTAGCTTAATGGGGATGGCATTGAATCTATAAATTATCTTGGGCAGTATGGCCATTTTCATGATATTGATTCTTCCTATCCATGAGCATGGAATATTCTTCCATTTGTTTGTGTCCTCTTTTATCTCCTTGAGCAGTGGTTTGTAGTTCTCCTTGAAGAGGTCCTTTACATCCCTTGTAAGTTGGATTCCTAGGTGTTTGATTCTCTTTGAAGCAATTGTGAATGACAGTTCACTCATGATTTGGCTCTCTGTTTGTCTGTTATTGCTGTAGAGGATTACTTTTGATTTTTGCACATTAATTTTGTATCCTGAGATTTTGCTGAAGTTGCTTATCAGCTTAAGGAGACTTTGGATGAGACAATGGAGTTTTCTAAATACACAATCATG
>NW_012116232.1:1929227-1929494 GCF_000951035.1 Colobus angolensis palliatus | reverse complement strand
AGATCTTTCCTGCTTTCTCTTGTGGGCATTTAGTGCTATAAATTTCCCTCTATACACTACTTTAAATGTGTCCCAGAGACGCTGTGATGTTGTGTCTTTGTTCTCATTGGTTTCGAAGAACATCTTTATTTCTGCTTTCATTTCCTTATGTATCCAGTAGTCATTCAGGAGCAGGTTGTTCAGTACCATGTAGTTGAGTGGTTTTGAGTGAGTTTCTTAATCCTGAGTTCTAATTTGATTGCACTGTGGTCTGAGAGACAGTTTGTT
>NW_012116232.1:1928825-1929177 GCF_000951035.1 Colobus angolensis palliatus | reverse complement strand
ATTCGGTTTGCCAGTATTTTATTGAGGATTTTTGCATTTATATTCATCAGTGATATTGGTCTAAAATTCTCTCTTTTTGTTGTGTCTCTGCCAGGCTTTGGTATCAGGATGATACTGGCCTAATAAAATAAGTTAGGGAAGATTCCTTCTTTTTCTATTGATTGGGATAGTTTCAGAAGGAATGGTACCAGGTCCTCTTTGTACCTCTGGTAGAATTTGGCTGTGAATTCTTCTGGTCTTGGACTTTTTATGGTTGGTAGGCTATTAATTATTGCCTCAATTGCAGAACCTGTTATTGGTCTATTCAGGGATTCAACTTCTACCTGGTTTAGTCCTGGGAGGGTGTATGTGT
>NW_012116232.1:1927946-1928775 GCF_000951035.1 Colobus angolensis palliatus | reverse complement strand
TGGTTTTGAGTGAGTTTCTTAATCCTGAGTTCTAATTTGATTGCACTGTGGTCTGAGAGACAGTTTGTTTTAATTTCTGTTCTTTTACATTTGCTGAGGGGTACTTCACTTCCAATTATGTGGTCAATTTCAGAATAAGTGTGATGTGGTGCTGAGAAGAATGTATATTCTGTTAATTTAGGGTGGAGAGTTTAGTAAATGTCTATTAAGTCTTCTTGTTGCAGAGCTGAGTTCAAATTCCTGGATATCATTGTTAACTTTCTGTCTTGTTGATCTGTCTAATGTTGACAGTGGGTTGTTAAAGTCTCCCATTATTATTGCATGGGAGTCTAAGTCTCTTTGTAGGTCTCTAAGGACTTGCTTTATGAATCTGGGTGCTCCTGTATTGGGTGCATATATATTTAGGAAAGTTAGCTCTTCTTGTTGAATTGATCCCTTTACCATTATGTAATGGCCTTCTTTGTCTCTTCTGATCTTTGTTGGTTTAAAGTCTGTTTTATCATTGACTAGGATTGCAACCCCTGCTTTTTTTGTTTTCCATTTGCTTGGTAGATCTTCCTCCATCCCTTTATTTTGAGCCTATGTGTGTCTCTGCACGTGATATGGGTCTCCTGAATACAGCAAACTGATGGGTCTTGACTCTATCCAATTTGCCAGTCTGTGTCTTTATTGGAGCCTTTATCCCATTTACATTTAAGGTTAATATTGTTATATGTGAACCTGATACTATTATTATGATGTTAGCTGGTTATTTTGCTCATTAGTTGATGCAGTTTCTTCCTAGTATAGATGATCTTTACAATTTGGCATGTTTTTGCAGTGGCTGGTA
>NW_012116232.1:1925387-1926326 GCF_000951035.1 Colobus angolensis palliatus | reverse complement strand
ATAATTAAATTTGTATATACATTGCATAGTGCTACCTAATACTACAGTACATTGTTGAGACAAATGTAAAAATCACTAAATAAATGGAGAAATATGCAGAGTACTCAGTTGGAAATCTCAAGATGTAAATTCACTTCACATTTAGCTATAGATGCAATGAAAATCCTATCGCATTCCCAGAAAATAAAATTTTCTGTAAAAAATAAGCTGATACTTCAATGTATAGGAAAACAAAGAGACCCAAGAAAAAAGAAAATAATATTGAAAAAGAACAGAGAGGATATATATTATCTAAGTCCAAGGCTTGCTTTAAGCTTACCAATGATCTGGACAGTGTGATACTAGCATTAGCACAAATAGTTCAAGGTACATAAATATTTCCACAATATATGATGAAGTATTTTTTTAAATGTGCCACTACCATACCATGGGAAAGGAAACCCTTTGAACAAATGTTTCTGAAACAAGTAGATAACTCTGGGGGAAAAGAAGCATGTTGACTGTTTTGAATAACATTCTCCAAAATTAAGACAGATTATAGAACAAATTATATAAGCAAAAACAATAGGTTCTAGACCTTATATTAGTACAATATTTTTCAGAGAGAAAAATAAAAAGGGCACTTAATGAAAAATTTTCAATTTTCTTTATAAAAAGTCATCTTTGCCAGAAAAGCAAGCCAAATAATGGGGAAATAGTCACCATACATATAACTAACAAAGGACTGTAATGAATGATATATGAAGAATATCTACAAGTCAATAATAAAAACAAAATCAACAAAAGAATGGGGAAAAAAGGGCTTGAGCAGATTATTACAAAAGAAACGATAAAACATGGCCAGTAAGCCATGAAAAGTTGCTTTACATTATTTGTCATCAGGGCATTATGTGTTAAATAAACCACAATGAGATATTCCAGTTCACATTTTTCTAGATT
>NW_012116232.1:1917963-1922917 GCF_000951035.1 Colobus angolensis palliatus | reverse complement strand
GGCTTGCTGAATAAGCATTGGATATTGCTGATGGTGATTATTTTTTACCTGGTGGCATTAGAGGATGTTTGCAGACATTGACGTTGTCAGAATACTTATCCTTTCCTGCAGGTATTGCCCTGAAATGTCTTGATTTTGTGTCATCCCTGATTAAGAAAGGCCTATCCTCATCTCTTCAGCATGTGAGGCAGTTCTTTCAGTGGATTTCAAACTGAGGGCTAATTTTAAAAATGGATGGAAAGGACATATTCTTTCTGGATCTATTCTCCGCTTCCTTTCCCCTGGTTTGTCTTGTTGTAATTGAAGGAACATAGACACTGATCTCAAGTCACTGGGGATGTTCAGAATTTTTTAGAAAATTGTATTTAATGGATGTTGATAGGCAAACTTTAATGGCATTTATGATTGTAAATAAGAATTCTGCCAATCTGTCATTTGATTGGCAACTTTATCTTATATTTCTTTCCTCACTATAGATTTTGTTCTTTTAAAACCCAGACAATTAAGAATGGCTCATTAAACTCCTGTTAATGTTCCTTGTGTGCATATTTTGAGGCAGTATCTTTCTCCTCTGCTATTGAAACTGGTCATTATATCTGCACTGTGTTACAATAGTGTAAAGAAAATAAAAGAGTCAGCTATTTCATGACACCTACAGATACTATTTCTTATCCATTTTTTAACAAGGAACATAATTCAATTGAATTTTGATTGTTGAATTTTTGTTATTTTAAAGTTATGTGATTGTGACTCAGATGGCATTAAAATACATGGCAAAGTGTAATTCATTGAATTTATCCCAAGGAAAAATTATGGATGTATATAAAAATCTAATTTTGTAAAAGTTCATCTCAGTATTATTTATACTTGTGAAAATTTCAACATAATCTAAAGGAAAAACTTAATGGTAAGCCACATGACATCATTCACATTGTATAAAATAAACTATAGGCATAAAAAGAAGCATATAGAAGAATAATATATGGGAATATTATTGATATGTTAAGTAAAAAATCAGGTTACAAATAATTTCAGCCATTGTGATTTAATATTTAAAATGCATGCAAAAAGCATTATCAGTAATATTCCATGGGTGGTAAGATTATAATATGGTTTTACTTTTTCTTAGAAACTTTTGATGAAATAATTTGTAGGATATAATAGAAACTAGAACCAAATAAAATTATTTAAACTTTTTTTTACTTTTTTATCAGTGAAAAAATAAGTAGAACTGTTGTATCCTTAAATGGTCAGTTTTTCTCTGCCATTACTGCTACTCTTATAAGATTTTCTTCCTTCTGTTATTAAGGAGGAATTAAAATATATGCAAGTTACTTCATATAAGTACTGATTTATTAAGCTCTAGGTTCATCAGACGACCAGGAAAACATAGACTATCAGGACACAGACAAAGCAGAAATTGCGGAACTATAGAAAATTCAAGGTCTCATGGAGGAAAAGCAGTATCTATAATAAGAAACAGACTCTAAAGCACCACTCTAGATTTCTTCAAAAGGAATTACATTTCCTCCGTCCTCCCACTCTCCCTTCATTTCTCCCTACCTCCCTCTTTTCATCCTCTACTCCTTTTATCTTTTCATCATTCCTTTCTTAAGCATTTTACTTAGTTACTACTATGTTCTAAGCACTGGGAATACAGGCAAGGTCTTTGCCTACATTTCCTAGGAGGTGAAAGGCTGAAAACCTTCACCGGTAAGCATATAAGAGAACTGCAGCTAGTGACAAGTACTAAAATGAGAATACAACTAGGTTATGTGTAAGTGAGTGGTAGAGGGTTTAGGGGGGTAGTGGTAGTATCTGAGAGTAGTACCACTTAGAATGGGTGGTTTGGGAAGTCCTCTGAGAAGGGCTGACATTTGATCAGAGCTCTGAATACAGAGCAAATTTGGAGACAAAATCTTTAAAATACAGATGCTAAGTGAGCAGGAAGAGAGAATGGTACAAGATGGGCTGGAGCAGGGGTACTGGGTCGCTCATACGGGACCTTAGATTGTATTCTCAGTAAAATGTGAAGATCTTGGAGGATTTCAAGCAAGGGTGCCAAGTGAAATGATGCTTAATTTAAAAACCTACACTGGCTATTGTAGGAGACTAAGTGGATCGTAGTGAGCTATCCTGACAGGGCAACAATTAGGATGCTATTGTGGTACCCCAAATAGGAGCGGGCATAAAACCTTTTATCGAGTGTCAAATCATTAACTCTGTTATTTTTCTTTTTTCAGTATTTCCTTTGCTTCTGACTCAGTATTTATTCTCCTTTCTTTACTCAACATTTCTGTGGCTCATAACTTCTGTGTGCTCATGAATTTGGCTTTCTGTAATTCTTCATTCTCAGATCTGATTTCTGTATCTAAGCCCAGATTATACCTTCTTGATCATGTGTATGTATCTGTTCAGCTTTAGCTCCATCTATTAATTACTCAATTGTTTCCAGGCAGACATTCCAGAGAAAATCAGCTTAATTAAGCTTACTTTGTTTCAGCAGGCAACATCATGTGTTACTGGACAACAATCTATAGATTATTGTTGAACTTGAATTAAGTGCCTGTTTCTGGTTTGGCCAACAGAGAGCTAAGTCACGTTGCACAAGTCCCAGCCTTCTAAAGCTACCTCCTTGTGAGGAGCCGTGAGTAAAATGGTTTCACTTAACTGGAGCCATGAGAGTACCAGATATCAGAATTGGCATGCTGGTATAGCTATGTGCCACTTTTCTTATGGTTGGTTATTTCTACTAAAATATATAAAAAGAACTGTGAGAAAAAAGCAACATACTACCAGAGAACAAGGGTCCAAAAACTCATAGTTAGGCACTTATATCTTGTGTGTGCATATGCGTGTGTGTGTGTATGTATTTTTCTGATTAGTAAGCTACAATTATGTGGGAGAAAGGCATGACTTCTTGTTTCGTTTTTTTTTTTTAATGGGCTTATATTGGACCAAAATATCTTGTTTTGAAAGTCTGAAACTGTGGACATAGAGCAAAAATAGTATTCCATTTAGAAAAGTCTATAAATGCCTTCTTAATTTACTGAAGGACAAGCCACTGTATACCTGAGTTGATAAAAATAATATTCTAGCTATTTGGGCCCATGATGATTGAGAAGTAAATTTGGTAAGTTTGTAAATTCAACTACAATGCCTAGAAATGTCAAAAGTCTTGAAAAGATCTTTGAAACTTGTATTATACCTATTTTTTTTTTTTTTTAACAAGGTTTGCCAGCAAGGGTGAAATGTGAAATACTAGCATCTCAACCTTTGCTTTAGGTAAGTATCCATATCATTTCAGTGTCTTATTCTCTGAAATAATAAATGAATGACTTTTAGTCAATTGAGTTTTTCCATATCATTGGAGTTCCTTATTTTAAGACTGTATCTCTGGGCACATGTAGCAACAATTAAATCGTTCTTATCTAATAAACATAAATAAATAAAAATAAAAGTAGCCAAAAATGATGGGAAGATTATTTCTGAAAGTATTTATAATTCATTTATTGTGATATTTGATAACAAATTTTGCAATCTATTTCAAAAAGCAATATCGTTAAGAAGATTGTATCTTATTTTGAGCACAAACATAATGGAAGAATCTCCTGCAAATGGAAGAAAGGATAGCTCTAACTCATTTATTATTTTCTATTTCATAGCCAAGATTTGAGCTCTGCAATGCATTCGTTAAACAACCACATTTTTGCTTAAAAGAAAAAAGCATTGTGTCATTCTATTTTAATTATACATTTTTGTGTCTGGCAGTAATGCTGCTCTTGGTACTGCCAAAGCTATGAGTCCCTTTTCAAGGATATTCCTTAGGATTATGTTCAATGTTATACATGATTGTGTCAGAATTGGGACACAGAGAATTGTTGGCAAACTTTAAAATATTCATACAGATAAAAAGGAAAAGAACTTATAAATGTTCTCTTTGTTCTGTGGGGCCAATTGGAATAAGTCATAAAAATAATTGATTGAAATCTGAAGAGACTAAATTGATCTACATAACATACAGCTGAATGTGGAAGGGTGCAGTGAGAGAGCACGTTACAACAAAAGCAAATGCTGACTCATTAAAGGTAGGTTTGAGAAGAAATAGTTTTGGAAGTAAAATATGGGGTCAGACAGAGGGAATATTTGGAGGACATTATGTAGCAAAGAAAAATTCTAGAGCATTTGCTCTGTGTCATGCCATGTACCTTCCTTTGTCTTCAGAAACTTGAGTAAAAATACATTTCAGGGCATTTGGAATGTGGAACTTTTATTAGTTGAACGTGATGGCATGTGGAAATGTGCTGCAAGGCAGAAGCAGCAAGGCCCAGGTACTGAGGTTACTCAGGAGAAAACACTTGTCTGGAAGGCACCTTCGTTTTCCATCCTTATCCTCTCAGATGAAAGAAGTGAGCCAGATAAGGTTAAGTAATTTGCCTGAAGCCACATAGCTAATAGGGAAAATCCAGCACTAGTTCCAAGGTTCTTGCTCCTGCTTCAAAATCTACATATAATCTCAGTTAATGCTACACAGTTGCATGGTGTTAATATACTCAGTTTATTATTGAATGTCATTAAATTGAAGTTAGGTAAGATAAAAAAAATGGATTGAATGTTAATATAAGAGGAAATAATGAATAATAGTAATAGATCTGTTACCAGTTGCTTTTAACAAAGATTAACAATGGCAAGTCTCAGACTTCACTACTATACAATTCGTTCATGTAACCAAAAACTACTTGCACCACGAAAGCTGTTGAATTAAAAATATAAATTAGAAAAATAAACAACAAAAAAAACAAAATCCCAGAAAAAAAAAGAAAAAAAAAACAATGATGCTAGGTGTAGTGGCTCACACCTGTGATGCCAGCACTTTAGGAGGCTAAGGTGGGAGAAGCCCTTGAGTCCAGGAGTTTGAGATCAGCCTGAGCAATATAGGAAGACCTCATCTCTA
>NW_012116232.1:1915474-1916793 GCF_000951035.1 Colobus angolensis palliatus | reverse complement strand
ATGTATTTACACACACCGTTTTCTTCATTTATTGATAGACACTTGATTGTTTTCACCTCTTGACTATTGTGAATAATGCTACAATGACTATGAGAATGTAAATATATTTGAGATTCTGATTTCAATTCTTTTGGATAAATACTCAGGAGTGAGATTGCTGGATCATATGGTAGTTTTATTTTTAAGGAACAGTCATACTGCTTTTCATAATGGCTACACCATTTTACATTCCTGTCAATAGTGCATGAGGTTTCCAGTTATCCGCATCTTCACTACCACTTGTTTCTTCTGATCTTTTTTTAATTTTTTTTTTTGATAATGATTATCTTAAGAGTTGTAAAGGGATATCTCATTATAATTTGCATTTACCCAGTGATTAGCAATATTGAGCATCATTTCATATACTTCTTAGCCATTTTTGTGTCTTCTTTTGAGAAATGTCTACTTTGTGACTTAAAAAGCGATCTATTTTGGGGAATGTCCTATGTGTGCTGTGAAGAGTGTGGATTCTGCTGTTGTTGGGTGGAGTGTTCTGTATATGTCTGTTAGGTTTATTTGGTCTATAGTATTGTTGAAGTCCTCTATTTCTTTATTGATGTATTTGTATGTTCTATCCATTGTTAAAACTGTGGTATTGAAATCCCCTATGTTGTGTTGCTGTCTATTTCTCTCTTTAGTTCTGTCAATGCTTGCTTTATACATTTGGGTGTGCTGATGATTACTGTGTATGTATTTATGTATTTGTAATTATGAAATCTTCTTGCTGAATTGACTATTTCAGTACTATACAGGGTCTTTATTTCTTGTGACAGTTTCTGACTTAAAGTCTATTTTGTCTGATATAAGTATGGCCACCCTGCTTTCTTTTGGTTGTTATTTTCATGTAATTCCTTTTCCTATCTTTTCACTTTCAGCATATGTGTGCTCCATTTAAGGTGAGTCTCTTGTAGACAGCAAATAATTTTATCTTTTTTTTAATTCATTCAGCCACTGTATGTCTTTAATGGAGGAACTGAATCCATGCATTTTTATAGTAATTATTGGTAAGAATCATGCTATTGCCATTTTGTTTTCTGTGTTGCAGCTTTTTTGTTCCTGTTTTTCTCTTGTTCTCCTCCATAGTGTTTCTTTAATTTTTTGTAGTGACATGCTTTGATTCCATTCTCATTTTCTTTTGTGTACGTTTTATAGGTGTTTTTAATTACCATGAGGCTTACATAAAACATCTTGTAATGATAACAATCTGTTTTAAAGTAATACCAACTTAAATTTAATGGCATGTGAAAACTCTATTCTTTTACTTCTCCCACACACTTTAC
>NW_012116232.1:1904950-1907379 GCF_000951035.1 Colobus angolensis palliatus | reverse complement strand
TGGTCTGTTTGATGGTGCATCATATAAGCATTGTATGGTGCATCATATGAGCATATGTATCACATGCAGCACACCAACATGGCACATAAATACATATGTAACAAACCTGAACATTGTGCACATGTACCCTAGAATATAAAGTATAATAAAAACAAACAAACAAGCAAACAAAAAATGCTAGAATGTTGGATGCATCCTCCACTCTTCTTTTTACCCCTTGAGGGAGAAGCTGCCCAGCTACATTGACTTCTATCAGCCTCACTACACATTCTCTGGAGCAACAGCATGCAACCAAGATATTTTTTGTTCTCAGCAGCCTTCAGCCATCTACAGTATGCCAAGTCCCATCAGCACTCCTGGTAGGATGAGACAGAAACCAGTCCATGGTCTGCCCTTCAAAAAGCTGGAAAATTGGCCTTACACTCCAACTCTTTCCATTCCCAGAAAGAAGTTTGGAGTTGGAGATTTTCTCCTACTCATTCCATTCTGAACTAGAAAATGGTACTATAATAAATGAGTACTTCAAACCATTGCCTTTGTTCTCAGACTTCCCAGCCTAGTGCCTTTTCCTGTCAACATGTAGATTCAGACAAAACAGAAAATAGTTCTTTGGGCAGCCTCCCTCAAAAGTCTGAATGTTGGATGTATGTTTCAATCTTCATTTTTCCCCTCCCTGTGAAATTTGGAGGGAGGAAAAATTTAAGCTCCTAGCTTAAGCTCCTAGCTTAAGTTTTTCCTGATTGTGCTATGCTGAGTCAGGATGAGGGACTATGGTGAGTGAGTGCCATAGAGTTTCCTACTGTATTCAGTGTGACTGGTTACACACTTGCCTGGGGTTCAACAGTCTCTTAAATGGCTTCTGGATTTCTCACAAAGTGAATTGGTCTACGTATTATTACTGAATCAGTAATCTATATGGAACAACAAAAGATCCAGAGTAGCCAAAGCCATCCTGAACAAAAAGAATAAAACTGGAGGAATCATATAAATTGGCTTCAAATTATACTACAGATCTATAGTAACCAAAAATAACATGGTACTGGCATAAAGACAGATACATAAATCAATGGAACAGAATAGAAAATTCAGAAATAAATCCAAACATCTAAGGTGAACTTGCTTTTGAAACAAGTACCAAGAACATTGGGGAAAGGACATTTTTCTCAATAAATAGTGCTGAGGAAACGATATCTGTATGTAGAAGAAGAAACCTAGACCACCACTATCTCTTACCATATACGAAAACCAAATCAAAATGCATTAAAAGTTTAAATCTAAGACCTCAAACTATGAAATTCCTACAAGAAAACATTGGGGAAACTCTTCAGGAAATTAATCTGGGCAAAAACTTCTTGAGTAATACTTCAGAATCACAGGTAACCAATCAAAAATTTACAAATGGGATCATATCAAGTCAAAAAGCTTCTGTATAGCAACGGAATCCATCAACAGTAAAGAGACAACCCATAGAATAGGAGAAAATATTTGCAAACTACTGATCTGACAAGGGATTAATAACCAGAATATATAAGGAGCTCAAACAACTCAATAGGAAAAATAAATATAATAATCCTGTTAAAGAATAGGCAAAGGACCCAAATAGACATTTCTCCGAAGAACACATACAAATGGCAAAAAGGCATATGAAAAGGTGCCCAACATCATTAATTATCAGAGAAATGCAAATCAAGGCTACAATGAGATATTATCTTACCTCAGTTAAAATGACTTATATCCAAAAGGCAGACAAGAACAAATGCTGGAGGGAATATGGAGAAAAGGGAGCCTCATGCACTGTTGGTGGGAATGTAAATTAGTATAAACACTAGAGAGAGCAGTTTGAAGGTTCTTCAAGTAAACATAGAGCTACCATGTGATCCAGCAATCCCACTTCTAAGTATCTACCCAAAAGAAAGGAAATTAGTATATCTCATGGAGATACAGAGTAGAAGGATGGTTACCAGAGGCTGAGAAAGGAAGTGAGAGGTAGGGGGTAAGGTGGGGATGATTAATGGGTACAAAAATATAATTAGATAAATGAGTAAGACCTAACATTTGATCTTATTCTGCACAGCAGGATTATTACAATCAATAATAATTCATTGTACATTTAAAAATAACTAAAACAGTATAACTGGAATGTTTATAGCACAAAGAAATGGTATGTACTTGAAGTGAGGAATTTAACAAAAAAATGTGAACCTGAAGGCCCATTTCAGTTCTAAAATAATTTGATTTCTATATCTAGGATAGGGAGTCTTAGTTAAAGGCAAAACATAGACTCCTGTATTTTAGTTGAGTTATATGGATATACATTAAAATATTTTTTAAAATAAAAGACAATGAGTATATATGGTTTTTGATATGTAAAACTCAATATAATAATTGGTTTTCAAAGAATAAAAATCTAAAAGATAAATATTAATTAA
>NW_012116232.1:1878979-1904900 GCF_000951035.1 Colobus angolensis palliatus | reverse complement strand
CCACTATCTCTTACCATATACGAAAACCAAATCAAAATGCATTAAAAGTTTAAATCTAAGACCTCAAACTATGAAATTCCTACAAGAAAACATTGGGGAAACTCTTCAGGAAATTAATCTGGGCAAAAACTTCTTGAGTAATACTTCAGAATCACAGGTAACCAATCAAAAATTTACAAATGGGATCATATCAAGTCAAAAAGCTTCTGTATAGCAACGGAATCCATCAACAAAGTAAAGAGACAACCCATAGAATAGGAGAAAATATTTGCAAACTACTGATCTGACAAGGGATTAATAACCAGAATATATAAGGAGCTCAAACAACTCAATAGGAAAAATAAATATAATAATCCTGTTAAAGAATGGGCAAAGGACCCAAATAGACATTTCTCTGAAGAACACATACAAATGGCAAAAAGGCATATGAAAAGGTGCCCAACATCATTATCAGAGAAATGCAAATCAAGGCTACAATGAGATATTATCTTACCTCAGTTAAAATGACTTATATCCAAAAGGCAGACAAGAACAAATGCTGGAGGGAATATGGAGAAAAGGGAGCCTCATGCACTGTTGGTGGGAATGTAAATTAGTATAAACACTAGAGAGAGCAGTTTGAAGGTTCTTCAAGTAAACATAGAGCTACCATGTGATCCAGCAATCCCACTTCTAAGTATCTACCCAAAAGAAAGGAAATTAGTATATCTCATGGAGATACAGAGTAGAAGAATGGTTACCAGAGGCTGAGAAAGGAAGTGAGAGGTAGGGGGTAAGGTGGGGATGATTAATGGGTACAAAAATATAATTAGATAAATGAGTAAGACCTAACATTTGATCTTATTCTGCACAGCAGGATTATTACAATCAATAATAATTCATTGTACATTTAAAAATAACTAAAACAGTATAACTGGAATGTTTATAGCACAAAGAAATGGTATGTACTTGAAGTGAGGAATTTAACAAAAAAATGTGAACCTGAAGGCCCATTTCAGTTCTAAAATAATTTGATTTCTATATCTAGGATAGGGAGTCTTAGTTAAAGGCAAAACATAGACTCCTGTATTTTAGTTGAGTTATATGAATATACATTAAAATATTTTTTAAAATAAAAGACAATGAGTATATATGGTTTTTGATATGTAAAACTCAATATAATAATTGGTTTTCAAAGAATAAAAATCTAAAAGATAAATATTAATTAATATTTTAATCTATAACTTTGATGTTTCGTTTTTAGAAGGCTTAAGCAAAACCTTGAATATTCTTGAGAGAAAGAAAAGAAGAGAGCGTATGTTGTAAATGAATTTACGTCATTCCTTCTCAACATTGTGTATTAAGTACTACTTCCTTATCTAGTTTGATGATACAGATCCTCTTATATGTTGAGAGGCTTTTAGGCTGGTTAGATATTTATAATTTGATCTAAATGATAACAGATAGAGAAAATGATTACAATATGAAGATCTACAATTTAAGCAACTATTATTGCACAATTTTATTCAATGTTTTACCTTTACATAGAATATTTTGCAGGCTAATTTCCATCTTTAATATTTTCCTATGTTACAGAAAACTATCTTTATGCTTTCACCAGGTAATTTTAATGAGAGAGGATGTTACTTTAACAACATATATATATTTTTTTACTGTTAAATCTGTCAGCTCTCAATCTTGGCTGCACCATTAATACAACCTGGGAAATCTTTGGAAAAAATGCTATGTCCCAACTTTTTTTTTTTTTTTTTTTGAGATGGAGTCTTGCTCTGTTGCCCAGACTGGAGTGCAGTGGCGCAGTCTTGGCTCACTGCAAGCTCGGTCTCCCGAGTTCCCGCCATTCTCCTGCCTCAGCCTCCCAAGCAGCTGGGACTACAGGCTCCTGCCACCATGTTGGGCTAATTTTTTGTATTTTTAGTAGAGACGGGGTTTCACTGTGTTAACCAGGATGTTCTCAATCTCCTGACCTTGTGATCCACCCGACTTGGCCTCCCAAAGTGCTGGGATTACAGGCATGAGACACCGTGCCTGGCCGCTATGTCCCTACTTTAAAAATTCTGATTCCTTTGTTTTAGGATGGGGCCTATGCATTAGGTAATTTTGAAAAGCCCCTTAGGTGACTCTAATGTAGGGTCCTGGTTGAAACCCCACTTCTGTAAATATTACAGGAGACTATACACACACACACACACACACACACACACACACACACAGACACATGACAATATTTTGCTGTCTATCCTGAGTCCAGTCTGGCTATTTCACTAACTTGCAGTCCAGAATTTTATTGTGAATATACAGAATATTTATTACTATGATGTTTGTGTAAGTAAAAACATAGTGAAAAATAGCCAAATTTAGGAATTGAAAAATACGTAAAATAGTCATAGGTACTATAGGTTAAATGAGATATTGTTACATATCTATTATGTCCTATACATCCATTATGTCCTATTACTCCCCTGACTAGAAGTTATTTTTTTTATTTTAGTTATTATGCTAATAACATTTAAATAGAGATCAATGTGGTTTTAGCTCTGAATCCTTCATAAAATGATTTTTTATGATTCTGAAACATTCTGTATGTATGTTTCTGACACTAATATGTTCTGAGATAAATATTTATTCATATCACTAGTTTTTGCATAATGACTATGACTTGCATACTGTTCTTTAGAAATTGCTAGGAATATCATGTTTATATGTAAAAAGAAAAATTCCAGTAAGGATCTAATTTTAGGGTAATGTGTGAATGATAAAACTCAGCAGGAGACACTGAATATAAAATATTGATTTTTGTTTCAAGCATCAGGTTTTTATCAAAAGTTTTCCTTGGACATTTGTTCCCTTAACTATTTCCTGCAAATTGTCTACAATTAATTTGAGAATGGCCTTTATCTAACTGAAGTAGGTTATTCTTGTGTTTGTTATTTTCTTTATCTTCTGTGCTCTTGGATTCATCAAGAGTATTAATATTTATTTATTCATTTATTCATTCATTCACTCATTCATCCATTTACTATTTCAAGCATAGTAATAAGCAATGTCACTGTTAGTTTGGGGACCAACTAAAGACACATATCCTGCTTGGGAACATCATGACCTTTCCTTGTCAACTATCCCAAGCACCTACCTAGTGGCACTGACGGTGTTAGTCAAGCGTCTTCATGGGATCATGGTCCTAAAGTGAACTTCATTTGTTTATGTGACCCTGCCTTTGGTGTTTATGTTTCACTATAATTTTATACTAGTAATTTTCTTTCACAAAAATATCAGATTTTCTTTTAAGATAATTTAGTTGAACTTTCTAATTTTCTCTGGATGTATTCACCATTTTGTTATTAATGATTTATTTTCACCTTAACATAATTGAGATTTCCAGTATTTATGGCCTTGCTTCTTAATTAAGAAGGTCATTATTTTGGCCCTTCACAATAAGTTAAGGAAGGAAAATATACTTCCTTTTTTTTTTTTTTTTTTTTAATAGAACAAGGCTGTGGAGAACCCACAGAGCCATTAATAGAGAAAAATTTGTGTTCTGAAAAGGTCCGTGACTTCTATTGGCCAAGGTTATTTTGAGCCCTGGTTTTCTTTATCATCAAGTGCTCCTGAATACATTATTGTTAATCTCTTGGCTGATCTAATGAGTTATTCCATATATAATATTCATGCTTAACTAAGTAGTGTCATAAGGGTAAAAGGAAATTTTTTTCTTTTGTTAAGAGAAATGTCCAGACTGAAATACAAACTGAAAAACAAATTATTCCGTTTCTTTTTGGCTTTGTCATTGATTTTAGTGAAAAGACAACATCAAAAGTTTCATGCTCAGTTCATCTCTTATAAAACAACTCTGTGTCTCTTACTTAATTTAAATGTAAAATTGACATCCTGCATGTAGCCCAAAGTATTTTAAGGTTATAAGTGCTTTAGTTTTAAAATCATGGCTTAAACTATATATAGAAAGATACTTGACCTAAATGATTTATTCATCATTTCTTCATTATAGTCTTTTCAGTTTGATATAAGGAGGTGGGTGTCCATTAGGGCACATAAGAATAAAGAGTGTGATAAACGTTCTCACTCTGTTTGTGCTAACTCTATTACTATTTAGCCAGAAGCCTCTGAAGTGCATGTGGCAAAAGAAATGTCATCTTCTAATACATTTAGATCACATTTCAAACTGCCAGAAGTGGTTTAGCATCTATTTTCCACAGCCTGGCAAATTAGGCTATTTTGATGTGATAAAACATAATTTTTATGGAAACTTTTATTTTTAGTGTGGCATCTTGTAACGGAGGCTTACAAAATCACTGTGTCTGTGTACGTGAATGTCTGTCTACTCCCATATGCTGTCATAGTCAGTTGGCATTGCCTTGGCAACTTTACAGGATCAAATTGCTGAGTGCAATATTCAGTGAAATCAAAACTAGTACTGCCTCTTCTCTCTATCTGTAAATGAGAGAAATCTCTCACCAATTTCTGTAGGTTTGAGTACTTTTGTGTTTTTTGTTCTCATCAAATATTTATAAAAATTGTAATAAGTTCCTTTGAGACAGGAAAATGTTTATTTGATTTTCTATAAACAGAGCCTTGCCAGTACCAGAGTCATAGAAAGCACTCAATAAACCTTTCCTAATCAATGGATCAAAATAAAAAAGGAAATTGTCCCATTGCTTTTGAATTGTTCTGGAAGTTTAAAAATATGCAGCAAACAATGTGGTGATGGTCACAGCCCCAGAACTGAGGTGGGTGATTCACAGGAAGCTTCTCCAAAATCTTATGTTTGTTGAAGACCATCCTGCTTTGCTTCTTACTTTCAAATCCTTGAGTGCCTCTCATTGGTGGAAATTAACTCAGAGATTCAGGGAAATGTAGTTCCCAGGCTTGTAGCCCTTGTCAAAAGTCACAGCTTAGAAATGAGAAGATACTCTCACTGAGTTTCCAAAAGGTAATCTAACACAGCTTTCTAGGGACAACTCATACAAATTACCTGGAAATTGCTTTATCAACACTATGTATCAAGCACCATTCAGTATGACTGGTCCAGACCATAGAATCTATACAAGGATTGATTACATGTAAATTTCAAGATGACTTCATTCTAACATTTCCCCCTACAATTTGAGGTAACAGTATATAGACAGGGAATTTCTTTTCATGGCATCTCATTCTTTAAAGGGTCTGCTCATTGAATTATCACTTTGAAGAGTCCATGTCAAGAAGGACTAGTTATGGGAAAACCTTGGGAAGATATTGCATACGGGTGCAGAGATCCTCTGACATCTCCAAATTACTGATTTTCTTTTAGAGAAAGCTTAGTGGACTAACTGCTGAGCTTAATATGTTAAACAGGATCTGTAGCTTTCTCCTGCCAAGGAGAAGTCAGGCTAAGCAACTTCAACAAGAGAAAAACATATGTATCATCTGCAAACTTTATCTTACAAGCTTCTCATTGTTTTGAAGTAATTTTTTGCTAACTTTAAAATGTGTCAGCTAAAAGCTGGGAGAAATACCTCATTCTGAATGAGGTATGCCATGCTAGGCCCACAGTCTCTGCCTTTAGGGAAGTAATAAAAGGAATTTGAAATAGTTCTTCCCCACAAATCTTGAAGAGTGCCTGGTACACAGTAGGTACACAATACATATTTGCCAAATGAATGAATGAATGAAGTAAGATTTAAGGTGTCAATGTTTACAGAATATCTTTTATTTATTTTGTTTGTTATAAAACACTATTTTGATGTGGCTGCTGGCTGAAAAATGAGTTTGGCTTCATTTTATGTTATCCTTAAATGTTGACTCAATGCTATACACTACCTTCCAGGAAACTATCTTCATGAGGAAGCTAGTAAGGCTACTACTACCAGATACCTTATTTCTATAGGAAACCATCTTTATGAGGGAACTAGTAAGGCTGCTACTACCAGATACCTTCTTTCTATAGGACACCATCTTCGTGAGAAGGCTAGTAAGGTTACTACTACCAGGTACCTTCTTTCTATAGGAAAACATCTTCATGAGAGGGCTAGTAAGGCTACTTCCAAATACCTTCTTCATATAGTTAGGAGTGGGATGTGTTGGAATTAGGAGTGGGGATTAATGCTATAGCCTTTCAGGAAGATAAACACTAAGACATATAATCGAAAGTTTTATTCACCCATGAAGACCCAGACTCCTATGTGATTTAGACACTTTCCTGCCTTCACTTTCCCTTCTGTTTCCACAACATTTTATCAATGCCTCAATTAATATATCTTTATATTGTATGAATTTAATTTATCAATATTTATTGAATACCTGCTATATTAAGACTGATATGCAAATAAAATACATCAAACTTTTTTTCAAAAATATGCAGCGTACTTGTGGAAATAGTAATATAGAATTTTAATATTTTGCAGAAAATATAGGTATAGAGATATACATTGTCTATAGTGGAAAAAAAAAACTAAACTAAACCAAATGCATTTAATTTAGAATAGATTGCAGGGCCAGAAGAAGGTGTTACTCACTTTGCACACCTAGGAATAATTAGTAGGCTTCAACTAATGTGCAATACATTGATTAATAAACTCTCAGAGCAATATTATTAGTAGAAGTGAGTAATTAAAAGTGTATTTTCAATTGATCTAAACTCCGCTCTGCATATCATATTATTAAGAACAAATTTTAAACATTTAAGATAAACATAATTCTATGCTAAGTTCTGAGTGTGTCTTATATATTTTATTTTTTTGTCTGACATTCTCTTGTACACAGCATGTTGAAATGCACAACTGATTCTAAACTGGAAGTAAATTAAAAGTTTGCTTTTATTCCTCGGTAGTGATGGAAATACAGTTTCCATAGTTTTGAAAATTGGCACCTCTTGTGCTACCATGACTACCTTTGGTTTATATTTAACTGTGAAGGTAATAATGGAAGGTGATTCCTTGGGTTTTTCAATGGATAGGCTCAAATCTAATTCCAGGTATACTGAGAATAAATTTTGCTCCACTTATGCACATATAAAGATGTTGCTGCCTGTTAGATACACTTTTGACTCATCCTTAACTCATACACTGATATGAGTTCCAGACACATCACACCAGCCTCCCACAGCTTTCTTCCCACAAACACACAACTAACTCCACATGGTACAACACCCACCCATCCTTAGGCCAGCAGGATCACTATCATATATTTCCACAAAGATATGCAAGAAAGAACACACACAGCTCTCCCACACAGCTCGGAACAATCATGCAGAATGAAGCATAATCTATTCTAGTTTCATATTCTTGTTTTCCAAAGGTGAGTAGGCAGCTACAGAGATGATGATGTTGTAATAATCTTTGTGGTCATAGAGGATCTTGAAAAATATTCAGCAAATGCATTCCTAGTGTTATTCAGTCTTTAAATTGAATTCTTAGTTGATAGAGATTAAGTAACCTCTTTTATTTAAAAAAAATGCTAGGTTCTTTTGGGCATAAATTATTCGTCATTATCATCAGTCTCCTCCTTATAAAGGTATCCGATCTAGATGGTCAAGAAAAGTCTACTCTTGCATTTCACACGCCAGCAAGCCTTATTATTGCCAGAATTTGAATCCCCATTAAAAACAAAACAAAACCAAGACAATAAGTTGGGGCAGAGCCAAGTCAGGGCGCTTCACAGATACCACCTCTGAAACAAGAAGATCATTGTGAAAATGTGGGAGTGGGAAGATGTCCTGTGGGCATTCCAGTTTTTACAGGCTGCCTAATTTTTAGCATTGATATTTCATGTATACTCTGCAGCAAGAAACTGAGAACCAGGAGACATGGATGCTTATCTCAAATCTGCAGCTTATTGCCAATGTGGCCTTGGACAGTCACCATGTTTCTAAGTCTCAATTGTCTCATCACTAAAACTGGGTATCCGTATTCATACGATGCTATGTATATGTATTATAATTCAACTGGAAAACATGCCCACATACATTTTTATAAGCTACAACTCCACAGAAAAAATTCAGGAGGTGAGGGTGTGTGTAGAAAAAGCTCACATTTATGGAACATCTACTATAATAATCTTACATAATCTTTAAAACAACTGGAGTATTAAGCTTTCTTTTTTCCCTGTTGTTTACTAGAAATAAAGGTTGGAAAGCAGGAATACCTTGTATAATGTCCCAAATTACCAAATGATGTAGATAAAAGCTCAATCTATTATTTAATTTAGTAAATGGTATAGCTAAAAGCTCAATTTATTAATATTTTGTATTTATTATAAACTGCCAGGAATTATAATTATTTGACAAGATGGTATTTTAACTGTGAATATGGTACATACCAAATTTTTAGATCTTTAAATATTTAAAAATGTGTAAGATTATTAATAACTTTTATGCTAATAAAAGTATATTTGCCTTCTGAAATAGTCCGTCTTTAAACTTCTGGAATTTTTGAATTTTATAATCTATGTTAAATTACAAAGCAGTGGACATTTTTATATGTGCATAGTTTTACATATCTCTATGACTACTTTCCTGTGGCTGGTTAAACAGTATGAGCTTTAAAAAATATCTTTATTCATGTTAAAAATATATTTTCTATAATGTCATAAATAATTATACTTTCACCTGAGTGCATGATTATGTCTTTCTCCAGAACCTATTCCAGAATTAAAAATTATAATTCCTGTAAATATTTACTAACTCGACTGACAAAAATGACATTTATTTAATTCTATTGGAGGTGAACCTCTGGTTTTATATACAGTTTTACATTTAACAAGTTAATCTATCTGAGATTTATTTTGTTATATGAGGTGAGGTGAGGATCTACTTGGAAATTTTCCCTAATTGTTAGCCAGTGTTTTCAACATTATCTGTTTCTCAGCATCATGTCTTTATTGATCTGTGATGCTTCATTTATAAACTCAAGAGAAATCATGACCAAAGCACAGAGTGTGAGGCTGCGTTTTTATGAGCACTGATACTGGTGAACTAAGTGGGGACAAGAACAAGAAGGATCTGTATATTAGGACTCTTGCCAGTCACAAGTGAATGAAAATCTCATCAACAATAACTGAAGTAAAAAGAACATTTCTGAGTTCCTGCAGCTCAGAAGTCCAGGAGTAGAACTGATAGAGTTCAAACAAAATTCTCAGGATCTTATCTTTCTCTGTCCTTCTGCTCTGACTTCTTCTCCAACCATTTATCCTCTCATGGTGGGAAGACTTACCTTCTCACAGTTTCTAATACAGGAGAAAAGACAATTCCTTTGTCCTGATCATTTAGCAGAGGTTGGTGAACTATGGCCCGAGGGCCAAATCAGTTATCCAGCTTTTTATTATGAGATTAACAAGCTAAGATTTTAAAAAATATTTTCAAGACTTGTAAGCCAATAAACAAAAGAAATATAAATATATAATGGAGACAGTTTGTGGCTGGGTCTTCAAAGCCTAGACTGTTTACCATCTGGCCTGCTATAAAAAAGTTTACCAACTCCCTTTTTAAGGTGAAAGACCTGTGACTATTTCTGAGTCTGACTGATTTGGCTTGGGTCATGGGACTATAGCTGTCTAGCCACGCTGGTCATATGAAGATTGGCTGGCTTTAGGTTTCATGCCTACCCCTGAAACTAAAGATGGAAGCAGCTTAATCTGAAGCATGTGTTCTAAAATGGGAGAAGAGTAGTTGCTTCGGGAAAAAAAATCAGAAGAAAAATAAATGGCCCATGAAAATAATAAACGTTCGACACAGCCTTGAAAGCCATTTCGAGGAGAACGTTCTCCTGAGAGTTTCAGATTACCACTGAAGGCCTTTCATGGTATAACCTGGCATGCTTTTATATTTGCATTTCAATATATTCAAGTGTTAGGATTAATTTCACACATTTAAACTGATGTTTCCTGGGGGGTTCTCTGCCTCGTAGCACTCAAAGAATCCTTTCACCTGTACCCTGAGGGCCATCTCCCTTTCCGGATAATCTGATGAGCGTGACTCACAGATTCTGGAATTGCAAACAGAGAGCAGGACTCAAAAGAAGCTTCTGGCTAAGGTTCCAAACAAAGATTTACATGCATGATAACAGAGTATGTTTTTCTGCTTTCAGAATCTAGATAAGGTTCAAAGTGAGAATGGAGAAAGAGGACATGGCAATTGGAAAAAAAAGAAAGACATTTAATCCTGGAGGAGGCAGGGCCTGGGTGAGGATGGGAGGGTGGATGAAGAGGAAACTTCGTTTAGAGAGTAGTTTCTCAAATTTTAATGTATATGTGTATCACTTGATGTATGCTGAAAATGCATATTTTAAATTTGGTAGTATTGGGATGAGCCTTGAAAATGTGCATTATTTCTTCCAAGATCCCAGAAGATGCCACCGCTACTGGTCCATCAACCCTGGTTTGAGTAGCAAGGCTGTAAAGTACTAGGGTGCTACTTGGAAACTGACTCTCTTGTCCAGAGAAAATTAAAATACATCAGTGGTCAGCTTATGGACCATCAATTCAAAGTGGCATTTCTGGCCAGGCATGGTGGCTCATGCCTCTCAGCACGTTGGGAGGCCTAGGCAGGCAGATCACTTGAGATCAGGTGTTCAAGACTATCCTGGCCAATGTGATGAAAACGCGTCTCTACTAAAAATAGAAAAATTAGCTGAGTGGGCTAATCCCAGCTGTTATCCCAGCTGCTTGGGAGGGTGAGGCACAAGAATCACTGGGACCCAGGAGTTGGAGGCTGCAGTGAGCTAAGATCGCACCACTGCACTCCAGCCTGGACTGCAGAGTGAGACTTTGTCTCAAAACAAAAAAACAAAAACAAAAACACAAAAACACAGTGTCATTTTCTCAGTTTTTGCTTTCCCTCAACCCTATCATCCTATTGATTATAAAAAAACTCAGAAACAAATGGTCCTTACAATTTTAATTGAGCTCTCTACTAGAATCAAAAGTAGAGATTTAGGCAACTTGGTGGGTCATGGCAAAATGAAGGGAAAACCTTGCTTCATACAAAGGATGGAGCTAGATGTAATCAGTGTGAAATTTCCTTATGAATTAGGGAAGCGGTAAACACGCAACTCCTTTCACACTATAGTTACTGTGTGGGTAATAGATTAGAACAGGAGGCAAGACAGAAAATAAAGACACAGGATGCTATAATATTCTAGAGAAATGATAGGGTTCTAAATTCACATTGAGACAGGCAGTTGATAGGAGAAAAGAGATGTGCTTGGATAGATATCGTCAGTAGAATTCACTGAATTTAGTCTTTGATTTCACATAGGAGATAGATGAGAAGATGGAATCTTGAATAGCATCGAGGCTTAGAATTTGGGAAACTGTGGATTTTAATATTGTTTATTTTGCTAGAAAGCATACTAAAAAGAGCAAGAGGAACTGTTTGGGAATGAATATACAGGAAAATATCTATACAGAGTAAATTTGGGGTGGAGACTTGAAGAAAAGATGGGAGTTACATAGACAGAGACGTGGAGTTGGTCAAGGAGATGGTTCCCAGCAGAGTGAATGGCATGTGCAAAGGTGCAGGATAATTAAATATCATGAGTGGTCAATTGTATGACTGGTGATGGGACTGTATGGGGCAGAGGGTAGTGAGTAGGGTGAGTCTTGAAAAGCGGATATAGGTCAAATATCAAAGGCATTTGAGTGCTAAGTACACTTTGAAAATTGTATCTGAAAACTAAAGAGAGCCATTCAGGAATTTAAGCAGAGGAATGACATGATCTAACATAGAATGAAGGAAGAAGGGAAGGGAACGATCATTTCATGAATGCATTTCATGGGGCAAGCTTTATATTAATTAAGCATGGAGGATGAATGACAGTGGGTTTCCAAAAACTCAGTGACGAATTGCTGCAACTCTAAGCATGAGAGGTAAAGCTTCATTTTTAGGACACAGGGAAGTTTGGATTAGTATTCACTATGGTCAGAATGTTTGTGTTTCTCCGAAAATTATATGTTGAAATCCTAACTCCTAAAGTGACAGTTTAGGAAGTGAGGCCTTTATGCGGGAACTAGATCACAAAGGCAGAACCCACATGAATGGGATTAGTGCCCTTCTAAAAGAAGCCCAAGACAGATATCTCTCTTCCATCATGTAAGGACACAGCTAGAAGGCACTACCTATGAACCACAGAGCAGGCCCTGACCCTACATCAAATAAGCCTGCACCTTGTTCTTGGACTTCCAAGTCTTGAGAAGTGGGAGACATGCATTTCTCTTGTTTATATGCTATCCAGTTTATAGTGTTTTGTAATATAAATCCAAATGGATTAATTTTGTTTGTAGTAACAAAGCACACGTGCTGACTTCCCCTTAGCTCTATTCCATGGTGGCAAGCACCGATTTCTTTTTTACCCTGGTTCTTCTGCTGATAAATTGTATAGTTTGAAATAATACATTCCTAGTGATATGCTTTGATTTTTCTAATTTAAATTTTACCTATGACTTCCAACACAGTTCTCTTATACCATCCTTTCTCAAACATAAATAATTTTATCTCCCACCTTTTCATTATTTATATATCCACACTTCTGGTTTAAATTAACATTCAATATTTACTTAATTATGACCCTGTGAATAATGTTTAAGTTGGGCCCCATAGTTAACTATGATTATTATCTATTATTATGATATCATTTTATGAAGTGTCCTGTGGTCACTCTGCACATTTCCATTGTAGGTATTGTTTTGTCAGAGGGGCAATACAAAGTCATCTATGTATCTGTCATTAATGCATTCAAAAATTTCTGGCAAATCTGTAATGCTCCTATCAATGCATTTATCCACATTAGGTCATCTAACTAAATTTTATTCTAGCGCTCACCACAGCTCCTGCACCTGCCCATCTGCGTGCACCCCCTCCTGTAAGGGGTTTTAGCACACTGTGTCGGAAAAGATAAGCCACACCCCTGTCACACACCCTGAGGAGGGGGTGGGGAGCAGGGTTCAGGGAACTCTCCCTTTTCAGTAATTTTGGAGATACTAATCCATTGTCCTCTATCTCTAGTGCTGCTCTTGAGATGTTCTATGCCATTCTGATACCACATTATTTCCTGTGATTTTTTTTTTTTTTTACTTTATGAAAACTTTTAGGATTTTCTCTGTATTACCAGAATTTATATAATTATACGATTTGTTGTAAATGTATTTTCACTTATTTTACAAGGTTTTGGATGGGTCTTTTTAATCTGGAAATATTTTTATTCATTCAGGAAAATGTTCTTGTAGTATTTCCTAACTACATTACTTTTCTAAATGTTTTCTTCCTAGAAATGGTAACATTTAGATATTAGAGTTACTGTATCATGCCTCTAATTATCTTATGTTTTTTTTCCTCATTTAATATCTAATTTTTATTTGTCATGCTTTTTGGAATATTTTCTTTACTTTCCAAATATGATATTGATTTTAATATTCAACATCATAGTTTTAGTTTAAAATATCTCTTTATCCTCTTCTGATTATGTTATTTATCCTTTCCTGTTCTTGTTTCTTGAAAAAAGGGATTTTCTTTTCCTTCTGGGAATATTAATTATAGATTTTTTTTTAAAAAAAAACAAACAACTTTTGTTTGCTTCATGTTGTATCACTATTTCCTCTGATTCCTTTTACTTTCTTCTTCATTTTCTATTTTCTATGAATTTATTATCAAAGGATTCTTCAGATACATAGAAATATCCAGTGGTTCAGGCAGAATTAAAATTCCTACCTCTGGTATACCTGCCTTATATAGACCTCTCTCCTTGTGTATGAATATGATGGGATCATTTTTCCCTTGATTGACTATGTTAATTAAATTACATTGTATAGTGCTCCATCTTGGCAGACTAGAGACGAATACTTCTGTTGGTCCTGAAGAAGCAAACTGGCCTGTGGCCAGGACCTGAGGCTAGTCCCAAATAGCTGAGAGAGCCTCCAACCAAAAAATGAGCAGGAAATCTTGAACCTCAGTTCTAAAGTCATATTGTAAGAGATTGATTGTGACCAACGACCTGAACGATCTTGCAAACAGATTATTCTCTAGTCAAGCTCCGGATATACAGCTTGACTGGCATTTTGACTTTAGTCTTTAAGACACATTTATTAGCTCATAGTTCTGTAGGCCAGAAAACGAAACATGGCTCAACTGCCAATAAATGGATATTATTTTAAGTTTCTAAGTTTATAATATGATAATTTCTTACACAATAGTAGAACACTAATACATCTGGTGATCATGCTGCATCTGTTGCTATTTAAGGGAGAAACACCACAGAGCAGATTGAAAGCTCTGAGTACATGAGCTATTTAAGTACATGAGCACATGATTCATGCCTGTGGCCAAATTTCACAGCCAAAGATTGGTCTTTCCTTACCATCTTTTAAAAATAGTACCTCTAAGACTATATTACCTTACATTTCCCAAATTTGATGAAAAACAATAATCTACACATCCAAGAAGACAAACTAACTCCAAGTAGAATAAATACAAAGGTAATCACACGCAGACACATCATAGTCAAAATACTGAAAGCCAAAAGATTGAAAGTCGTAAGAAAAAGATGAGGCATTACGAAGAATGGAATCCCAATAAAATTAACAACTAACATCTCTTTTGAAACTATGAAGGCCAGAAAGCAGTGGGACAATATATTCAAAGCACTGAAAATGTAAAACAAAACAAAATACAATAAAGCTTTCAACCAACCATCTTATATCCAGCCAAAATATATTTTAAAAATGAAGGTAAAATACAAGTCAAGTGCTACATAAGGAAGTTTCAGTCAGTGATGGACCACATCTTAAGGTGGTCTCATAAAAAATATATTACTATATTTTTACTGTATCTTTTCTATATTTAGATACATTTGGATACATAAATGCTTACCATTGTATTACAATTGTTTACAGTATTCAGTACTGTAACAAGCTGTACTTATTAGGAGCAAAAGGTTATACCATTAGGCTAGGTGTAGGTTCCCATAATAATGAAATTTGTTCCCACAACAATGAAATTCCCTAAGTACACATTTCCCAGAATGTATCCCCTTTATTAAATGGCACGTGACTGTAAAGAATTTCCCAGACAGGTAAAATCACAAAATGTATTGAAGTTCTGCTTTAGAAAATTATTAAAAATTAAAGAATGTTCTCTAGGCTGCAAGCATGTGACACCAGACAGTAATTCAAATCAACACAAGCAAAAGGGTGCCAGTACAAACAACCATTTTGATAATAATACAAGTCAGTATAACTGTATATTTATTCTTTTTTAAAAACTGATTTAAAAGTAACTGGATAAAGTAATATGTATATAATTAAATTGTTGAGCTTTTAACACATAGAAATGTAATATTTGAGAAAAACGACGGGTGGGCGGGAGCAAAGCATTATTGGTATAAGTATATGAGACCGTATGGTAACTAGTATTCACAGGAAAAAAAAATTTAAATCAGCTCTTATAAAGAGGAAGATGAATATAACAAACTGTAAATATGCATTTGTTCTTATGTCTTCTTTCATTTTTAAAATAAAGACATAAGATTCCAAAATAAGATACTTATACCATTGTATTTTAGGGTTTGTAATATATATAAATATAATATGTATAAATATAATAGCACAAAAATGTGGGCAATGTAGCTATACAGGAGTAAAATTTTCATATTCCACTGGAATCAAGTTAATAAAAATTTGTGGTAGACTTTGAAAAATTAAGATGCATATATTTTAAGTCTTGGCATAATCATTAAGAAAATAATTTTAAAAATATAATTGACCATTATTAAAGGGATTAAAATGTTACTAGGAAGTATGCATGTGATTAAAAAAAGACAGTAAAAGTGGAGCAAAAATGGCATGAGCCTTATAGTAAAGTAAATGTAAAAGGGCATTTATATCTGACTATAGTCATAACAACACTAAATACAAATGAATTAAAAATCAAATCAAAAGTCAGGTATTATTAGATTAAATTGAGAAAAAGAACAGGATTTAACGATATGGTGCCTATGTAACACGCACTCTAGATTTGAAGATACAAGTGGGTTGAAAGTCAGTTGGGTACAGTGGCTCATGTCTGTAATCCAAGCGCTTTGGGAGGCCAAGGTGGGCAGATTGCTTGAGCCCAGGAGTACAAGACCAGCCTGGGAAAATGATGAGAGCCTATCTCTACAAAAAATAAAAAGTACTGGGCGTAGTGGTATATACCTCTGGTCCAGCTACTTGTGAGGGTGAGGTGGGAGGATTGCTTGAGCCTGAGAAGTTAAGGCTGCAGTGAGCTGTCATGGTGCCACTGCACTCCAGTCTGGGTGACAGAGTGAGACCTTGTTTCAAAACAAAACAAAAACAAAGAGGTTGAAAGTAAAAGGATGGAAAAAATACACCATGCACACAACAACCATAAGAGAGCTAACGTGGCTATATTATTATTGCCAAGTTAACTCGATTCTGGTAATCGTTTCACAATGTCTGCATATATCAAATGATCACTTTGTACATCCCAAATATATTCAATTTTTACTTGTCAATTATACTGCAATAAAACTAGAAAAAAAGATAAAACAAGCCAATGAATATACAAAAGGCCACAAAATGATTGAGCAGAGACTGCTGTTTTCCTGAGGGACTAAATTCAAAATTCTATAGGACTTTTTTCCTGGGCTGATCAGTTATTCCAGAGAGGAATCCTCTGGTTTCATGACTGGGGCAGAGCAGGTATAGCTTTGGTGGTGTTGATGTGGTATAAACTTCCTAGATAGCATTCTGAGAGTTTAGGGGCTTAGGTAGGGCAGGGAATAAACATTCAGATGTGAATTCTCCATGTCCACTTTTCAGGATATCACCTCTCTTCTACCCTAAACTGTGCTCATTCTCCCTACACTACATTTTTTCAGCTTAATTTTTTTTTTTTTTTTTCCCTGAAACTGGGGTCTTCTTAGACTGAAATAGAGTAATTGCCTAAATGGGAAAATTAGGGAAAGGAATTAACGGGAAAATTTTTAAGTTCTAAATCTTTTTCAAGTTTTCATTCATAACTACTTTTTAAACTCTGAGCCACACTTTGGCCTTAATCTATTCTGGGAATTCCAGCGGGAGTTTGAACGGTCCTTTCTGCCAGATTAGTTACCCTACACCTCCTCTGAATTTTCCATACATTTACTTCTGTTATGTGTTGTCTCTTCCTTTCCTCTGTCTTCTTAAATTTCTGATTTTGATAATACTTCCCTTTACTATCATCTTGGTGGGATTTTGGCAGCAGCAAACAGAAATATACTTATTCAATTCAGCATGTTTGATCTTAATGTGTAATTCCTCAGAAATAAGTCAACAGGGTAAAAATAAAACAACTTTGGGCTAAGGAGACTTAGTTCAAGTACTGAGTCTATGTCACACTGATGATAGGATAATAATGAGGTTACATATTTTCTCTGAAGCATTGTTTCCTCAATGGGGAAACATACATAATAATACCTATTTCAAAAATGAGAAAAGACAGAGACAGTGCTTTTCTGATTTGCTTCTTTGTGGCTGTATTCATCATCATCACCATCATCAACATCATCATCATCATCATCATCATCATCATCATCATCATCCAGGCTCTAAATAAAAGCAGTATGCCCCAAAGTGTCCTGGGTCAGTGTTTGAAATTTTCTTAAAATTTCAAGCTATTGTTCCATCTTTCCAATCAGAAAGAATTGCTTTGAAGAGAACACGAATCACAATTTTGGAGTCTATTACATCCGAAATATAGATGAGAAATCTGACTTCAATTTTGAAGATTGAGTGGGATGAGGTGATAGTGAATAGAGGGACCATAAAGTCACAGTGGTATAATAAGTATTAAAATCCTTAGAAATGAGGTTTGTAGGCCGAACATGTTGGTTCACACCTGTAATCCCAGCACTTTGAGAGGCTGAGATGGAAGGATCACCTGAGGTCAGGAGTTTCAGACCAACTTGGCTAACATAGTGAAACCCCGTCTCTACTAAAAATACAAAATTTAGCCGGGCATGGTGGCGTGCCTAGAGTCTCAGCTACTCGGGAAGCTGAGGCAGGAGAATCGCTTGAACCTGGGTGGCAGAGTTTTCAATGAGCTAAGATCGTGCCACTGCATTCCAGCCTAGGAGACAAACCGAGACTATCTCAAAGGAAAAAAAAAAAAAAATAGATTTGTGGTTTAATTAGAGTTTACTAAACTACAAATCTATTGTTTAATAAGAGCTTTCACAATAGTATGTCATTCCTTTAATTCTAGCACTTTGGAAGTCCGAGTCAGGAGGATCACTTGAGCTCAGGAGTATGAGAAATGACATTTGTGAGGTGTCACAACTTATTTATGATATTAAAGGGGAAAATACATATACATACATAAATATACATGCATACATATATATGATACACATATGACATATATGTATACATATATACGATACACATATATGATATGTATACATATATACAAATATATACATGATACTACTTGAAGGGAAATTATATATATGTAAATCTATATATTTTCATTTTTCAGCTAATTGCATTTTTGAAATTTACCTTTTTCCTCTTTTCTGTCTTTAGATTTTAAGTATGATGGCTTTATGGTCATAACCCTTCCTTGCTTAATATTACTTGCCTGTATTCATGGGTACTACTGTCTTTGGCATGAATAATTTATTTATAAAATAACAAGCACATCCTTATCATCCCAAATTAACCCAATGAGTATTAAATGGAAAGTTAAATAGCTCATTGACATTCTTGTGAACCAGTAACACCACGGTGGAATCTGATTGGCAGAAATAATAACTAAAATTCACAAAAAAAAATTTAAATTTTGGGAACCAGAAGAAGTAAATGCAGATATCTGACTGTCATAAATAATAAAAGCCTGCTATTCAATATTTAATATAAATACCAATGTATTTAAAATGTGATTAGCATCACAAGCAAAACCACTTTTTATTTGTATAACATTAATTTCTGGGCAAAAGCCTTCTAGTCTTCATGTGCCTTGTAAATGTTTTCTCTGTATACAGGGAACTTTATTTAGGCAAGATCGTTTTTGACTGGAAAATGATCCCATTAATTAAATACTTTTCAGAGTGACTGCTTTGCATACAATTTCATGCTACTAGATTTAAAATTGCTGTATTTTAAAATGATTAATAAGTTGTCCATGTATTTTGTAAACATTCCCAAAGAAGGTAGTCAGTAAAACAGTAAAATTGCTGGAGTGCAGGTATTTATCACTAATCCAATAAGATTTTATGTAGCCTGTAACTGCAATGTTATATATTTTATGCTTCCTCTGTCTTTGGCGCGATATACATTCAGTTATTTTCCATGAAGTTAATTTCACAATCAGTAGACATCTCTGAACAATATTTTGTTACAGTTTCATGGGTACTAGATGTTTACGGGGGTCATTACTTTCCCGCCAGGTAGTGATAAGGAGCCAGACAACCTGAACTCACATTGCTTATATTATATTCTGAAATGATGCTTGATATCTAAGCTATAATTATCTTTTTTTCCTTAGATCTATCACATTTATAAACTTCTTCTCTTACTTGGAGATATATTACTAGCTCACCTAAGAGTTTACGTAGCTCCGTGGATAACAAAGGCATGTCTAGAACAGGGTGTATTTTTTAATTAAAAAAAATGAGGAGAATCTATTTCAGTTATTGGGTTTTTTGTAGGTAAGAAGGAAAAGGTAATTTTCTATCCTACAAGTTGAGGAAAAGGGAATTTTCTATCCTATAAGTTGACTGAAAATATAATATTTCATAATTCAAGTATATAAAATCAAATATTTTATGAATGTGTATGTATATATGTGTGTAATATGTACTTATATATGGTCTGTAGCACCATAAACCTGTTATAATAAGTAGAATGAGTTTTATGAAAAATAGAGTTACTCAGTTACAGCAGCTGGATAACGATTTGGTATTTTCAAATTTTTGTGCTAGCTCTCTGTCACTGACCTATTTTGTGAACTTAACACAAGTGGCTCAGTTTGTTTATTTCTGTTCTAAATTAGAGACTGCCATATAGACTCAGGTAATGGTTTTATGAGAAAGAATAATGAATGAAAAGAGGTGTGAAACTAGTGACCAATGATTGCTATTGAAATTGTTTATTGCCTCAGGAACTGTAGTGATGGGGCACCTACCTTTGTGCATTTACACATATCTGGGTTATTAGGATCTTCAAAGTCACTTCTTGGTCATAAATTTTGAAAGCAACTGCTCGGGAACCTACTGGTTATGTTAGTACTGAGTTTGACCTAAACAATGCCTCTAATTCTGCAAAGTCAATTGCTGTTCCTCAGAAAACATAATTCCCCACTTGGAAAGAAAAGGTTACAATCATTTTTACTCATTTGATTATTGTAAGAATCACAGTGCTTTGAAAGCCAGGAAAGTTGCTTGTAAAATTCAAAGTGTAATATAAATGTGAAATATATCTGTAAGTATTTCAGAATCAAAATGTACCACAGGTAAACTATTGGGTATATTTAGAAAACTGCAATGACTTTCAACTTAAGAATGTTCATAGCTTTAATTTTTTGAGTTGAAATAATTTTCCTTCTGCTAAAAGTTTTAACGATAGTTATCAATGATCACACCATGATCTTGCAAACTTCTAAGTTAACCAACCACTCAGCCACTATCCTTTCTTTTATTTTCAAATTTCTTTAAAAATAATCTCTACATATGATTTTGCTTTCTTGTATTTAGACAATTTTTATTTCTTACAGGCCATAGTTTAGCTTCCTCAATTCAAATAAAACTGTTCTGTTGTCACTAAGAACTGTTTTCATCACTAAAAGACTTCTTTCATTTTTTATTCTCATGGAACCATCCACAGTACTTGAAAGTTTGATTATTCCCTATTTCTTGAAATTCTTGTTCTTTGGCTTTCTTTAAAATTATCTATGCTAGTTATGTCGAGTTCTTTTCCCATTTCTCCCTTTCCTTTGCATTTCATACTCCATCCTAAGCCATGAAGTATAGTCACTACTTAATATTCAATATTCTATCCTCATCTTTTTTCACTTTTCTCTCTTATCCATTTCTCTTTCATTAATAAATTCTTTTCCATGACTTCATCAATCATTCAAATGACGATAAATTCCAATTCTACATCCCTGATTTCTACCATTTCTCCATTATTGTTTCCTAATACTCCCTTTGATAGCTTTGAAATTGGCAACTGTAACATGAACATGTCTGGTGATGTTTCTCACCTTTATGATCTGAGTCATCCTCTGATTTTGGTCTCAGCCATTTCCATTTCTTTTCATGCCAAAATGCTAAAACTACAATTGTTGCATAAATTCCATAGGTGCTAAAAATTTTTAAACCAGTTTAGTTAGAAAGACTAGAAATTAGTGGCTAAGGGAAAGCATGCTGAATTTTAAATAAAATAGGTTGTAAGTTATTAAAATTAGAATTGAAAATAGTATGACAGGCTATAATTTTATATTTAATTTTTCTCAGTTCTCATGGATTGAATTCTCTCAGTGGGGGTTGATATTTCAAAGGATTGATACCTATTTTTATTTTTTTTTTGGCAAGAGGAGGCAGTTATATGAAGAATCATTTGTTATATGGAGAGCCAAAATTTACTCCAGATCAGTAGTTCATTTTGTTAAGTACATTTTTGTTTTATTCAGTTTCCTGATGTAGAAGACATTTTTGTTCTATTATGCAAATATGCTTAATGAATGTCTAAAGAATATGGGAGACTGTACTAGGATTTTGGAAGACTAAAAAAATCAGGCACAGTTTTTATGTCAGGGAATTTAGAGTCTTGATGTAAACTTATGTGAGAGAATATATGCAAAAAATGTTTATAATACTAGATAGAGTGAAATAAATGTCTTAAGAGAGAAAGAGATAAAGTGCTTTGTGGTGTTTATGATACATAATAAAATATATGTGGCTTGGTGTTTTACTCATATGCAGGCAGCAATTTTTATTTTTCCTAGCTGTCTGTAGCTTTTCATAATGAGAAACTGAGTTGTGTAGTGAACGGGCTCATGGCCTCTAGAGCCAAACTCCCTAGGTCAGATCTGTAATCACTTACTAGCTCTATGCTGTCTGTGAATTTCTTCATCTGTAAATTGTGGATAATAATAATAGTTTGCCTCACATAGTTATGATAAAATTAAATTGAGTATATTTGTAATGTACTCAGAACAATAACTGCCTTATAGAAAGTAGTGCATATATGAAAGCTAAATTTCTTAATAATATTACTATAATTTTTCTTCAGTCAGATTAACAATAACTTCAATTTCAGACTCACTTTTACTTCTAAAACTTTGATATATTCCCATCTAAGAATCTGACAATAGGCAATGATCAAAAGTCTTTTCATAAAATAAGACAGAACATAGGTGGATTTCATCCAAAATTATGGATGATGATATCCTATGAGTAAAGTTCATACTCTATGTAACATAATGCTTTTGGTTTTTGAAAGGTATACTTCAAGCAAAAGGGTTTTTAAAAATGAGCATAAGAAGTTAATTTCCCATTTTTTAGCGTATTTGTCCTAAAGTATGTTGTCTGACTTTTATCCAAGTCTCCAGGGATGGGCTAAGTTAGAAATACTATCAGTATGTTTATATACTCACATTTGCTCCAGGCGCTTTCAACTATAATGGATATTAAATGTTCAAAATGTTTGAATATAATTATTTAGCTCTCCATTAAAATTTTTTTTATTAAATTGGAATCTACAAATTTATTAACAACATCCCTGCAATATTAATTTCTATTTCATATTGTTTCAAATGCAGAAGTTTGTTCTTATTAGACTAGTGAGAAGCTAATTGAAATGTGTAACTTTTGATTATAGTTACATTTAAAACTGAATTTCATTTTGCTGTTTTAATAAACATTTGTAAGAACTTCATAGGATGAGATATAACACTATTTTTCATTATTCTCCATTTTTACAATTTGAGATTAATGTTATAACATCCTTTACATTAGGATATCAATAAAATAGAGGAAAATTTGGGTAACAAAGGAAATATGATCCCTTTTTTCAGTTATGGAGAATTTAATATTGAAGATTTACTATTGTGTCTGACATTGTTGTCATTATTAGTGTTTTTACATTGAAAAGAATTTGAGAATTTGAGATTGAAAGCTTTAGACACAAAGGTAGATGCCATAGTTATTCAAAAATTTATGAGCATATGTGATGGGAAAGAAATAATGAATCTGTTCAAGTAGAAATTGGATAAATTTTACAGCATCCCTCTAAGCATTTAGAGCAATATTGTTTAAATCATTTGACTTAGGGTAATGTTTGTATATTATTATGATGAAATATAATATCTGTCTTTAAAATTGATAATATAATTATATATATCATGTGAAAACAACACATAAGTTATTATATAATTTTAAAGTATAATACCTAAACATAATTAGACAAAAAGTTTAGACATAGTGTCTATATATATAGGCACTTGTTAGTCTTTTAAAAGATGATTTCACAAAGAAGTCAGAATTAGAGCTCAAGAACTTGTTTAAAAGCGAGGGGGGCTGAATCCTATGATTGTGCAATGAGAGACACTTAAATCTTATGAAAGTGAAGGTGAGGATGATTCCAGCCTGGTATTTGATTTAAAAGTAGTCTCAGCTGCAGGAAAAAAACAAAAGAAGGAGTGGAAAAGAAGGTCACCCTGAAACATATGCAAGAAAACAAATAGTTAACACTTTAGTAAAGTAATCCAGAAAGAAAAACAGATATATGCTGCCAGTGATGGATGCAGGTATGAAATAGAAAGACATTGGAAAGGTTCACATTAAAAAATGATCTGTACAGATGAGTATAAAGAAAAGGAATTATAAAGTACTTGAGCACCAACTACATTGTGATTCTGAAGCACAAAATTTGAGACAATTGTGAAGAAGCCTCAGCTGACACTTACCTGGTTTCCTCTACCTTTATTTATATCAAACCAGTGAAGGAGCTCGGTATCCCATTTCTCTCCAAACTTCCCTTCCTGGCTTCACTCTGTCATTAAAAACAAACAAACAAACAAACAAACAAAAAGTATTTATTATCCATTAATTGGATTTAATCATTCTCAAAAATATAAATAATTAATCTATCATATTGTGTTCATGGCTGACTACTCTATTTGTTAGGCTGGGCTGACCTTGGGCCTAATAATTTTCTTCCGTTTTTAAAAATTAAGTTCCGAGTCCAAGTTAACTGAATTTATCTGATTGACTCCACATTCTTTTTCCTCATTTCATACATCTCTAAAATGGGTTGTTAACTGAACTATAATAATAAATAAGCTTTAAAAAAGTTGATGAACATGCCCTTTAATCAACTGTAAGGGAAATGATGAAGAAATATTAGTGTACCAGAAGGCAATCAGAATATTTCCAGTTTACAATGCAGAGCTAGATAATAAATGAAACTGGTAAAAAGACAAATTGTACTTTAGGAAGTGTTCAACTCTGATAACCTGACCAACTTTGCAAAAGCTCTTGTTGAGCTACTGGAACTATTAACATTATATTAGGAGTGAGAAATGTCCTGGTTTGTGCAAATTATAATGTAATTTGATTTTGTCTGTGTTTTTTTTTTTAATGAATGAAAGGTGTATTTCCTGCTTAAACACATGTGGACCTCATATCCAGGGTCTGAAATGCACAGGTAATGCCTAATCACATTTTGAAATGTTTAATGCTTATTTTGTTCAAGCTTGAAACTCTTATTTATTACTGATAATTGTTCTAAGGTATTTCTTGCTTTAACCTAATGCAACTATATCTTCCTTACTTATGGTTTATTTGCTTATTATTTAATTTAATCACATTTACTATAATGATAGGCTCTTTTAGTACAGGACCCTGAAAGTAGATTGCTTTTTATGAAGAATTTCAATATAATCAAAAGGGAAGCTTCATGTTCTCTTAAATGCTTATTAAATGTTAGTTGATGGTGATGATAACCTTTTTGTACTTTAAGTCCAACTTGCAGCAGTAATTCAAGGCATATTTGAAAGAGAATCTTGATTTTCATCTCAAACTCTCTTGCTTGTACAGTTCTTGAAGATAACTTATAAAGATAATGATAAAATAAAAATTCCTTCAATTCTTTATACTGATTTTAGAGTTCTTTCATTTATTTAACTAAGTAATGTACACATTTATTTTAAGGTCTTACCTTTAAATATTTTTCCTTAACTTATGAAAATGAAATGCATTCAAAGATGAATGAAACTAAAAGATTTTGAGCCTACAAGAATCTATGGACTGGTGAGAAATGAATAATCATTAAAATATGTTCCAGTTAAGAGATGACATGAGAAAGTTTGATTTGCAAAATCGATTGAGATATGTTAATGAAATCAAATAGCAAATAGAACCGTAATTTTGTTTGCTACTTTTCACTGTCACTGATTTTAGTTGTTGGTTGAAACAGGGAGATTGTATAATGTCTTTAAGAAATCCATGCTTAATTGTTTTAATATTGATTGTCTTTCCTAGAATTTAAATTCTTTTTCATTATGTAAGCATTTCAAAGATTTGCCTTTTTTTTTTTATGAATGACTTTGCTTTCTAAAGCACCTTCATGCCTTTGCAACAGTTTTCAGCTATTCAAGTATCCTTAAACTTATAACAAATGATAACCATTTGATAGTTAAGAGAAAATGGCAGAGAAAGATCGTACTGTATATCTCATCCTTAGTTATAACTGAAATAATACAAATAATTTAGAATGCAGGAAATTAATTCTTTTTTAAACAGCATACCATTATTTAGTGAAACAACTACTGCTATCTGGTATGCTTTTGCTGTATATTAATAGAATGAACTCCATGTTTTTAAATAAAAGTAAAATGAATATAGGTGTATAATTCTAGAAATAAAGAAAACTGTTTTTCTTCAATGTACTAGGTATT
>NW_012116232.1:1876101-1878039 GCF_000951035.1 Colobus angolensis palliatus | reverse complement strand
TTATTCAATGAACAGTTCAAAAATTTATATAATTCTTATTTCATAAAGCTTGAATAAAATGAAACCCTTGATTTGAGGAGATCAGAGTCTATGGAAATTAAGTGTCTCTAAATAAAGAATTGTCTTTTAAGGAGGCATAGTAGTGGGAGAAATAAATTCCACTTGGAGTCATCAGGGAGGGATGTGATAATATTTGTAAAGGAAACAACTTTCAGTGTGAGATTGTAGTTGATATTTTAGGTATGTAGAATATGTGCTGCAACATAGAGGTAGAAATTATCTTCTTTTACTGGATTGTGTTAGTTAACTGACAACAGCTAGAGTGTATGGTACATTATAAGGAGTATAGAGTTTGTAAGTGGGCATGACAGTAAAGGAGTAGATGAACCTGAAAACACATTTGAAAGAGACTCCAAATATATTTGAATGGTGAGTTGTTTGAACTTCGTTTTGCATGCAATGAAAATCCAGAGAAAGTTGGACAGGAAAGTGACATGATCACCACTTTATTTTAGAGAGTGAAAGGTAGCATCAGAATGAAGGTGTGAAAGATTAATATAAGAGAGGAGATGAAAAAGGTAGACTCAATAGCAGGCTATTGAAATAGTGTATGTGAGAAATTATGCAGTTTGGATTAAGGAATCCTACATGGACTACAAGGGAAATTAACACATGGAGGTGATACAAAACATAGAAAAAGTAATGTTTCAATCTATTGCATAAACATCCTATGATCAATATATCAGTCAATTACATTTGTCTCATACATGCACATTTCTCTAAAAATTAATTGGTTCTCTTAATAGACTCACAAAGCTTTGGGAATAAAATAGATCCTCTGTAAATGTGCTTAGATGAAGTGCAAAACCATGAATGGCATAAGAATATAGTTCCATTTGATTATGCCTTAAGGTGACTATGAAACTGTTTCCTTGAGGTTTCTCTGGAGATAAGATCATCTGGAACACTACTCCAAAAGCAGTCTCGTATTCTTGAGGCTGAAACTTGTTATTTTACAAGGACTGAAATAACAAATTAAAATTGCTGAAGTACCTTTAGGTGAATATTTTGCCTTGCTGTTACTTAGCTGACAAAACAAGAAAATTCTTAAGAAAGAATGAATTCGCCCTTTGACAATAAGAAATTATAGGTGACAACTAATTGTTTGACAGAGATGCAAAATATGGATTCTGTTTCCCTTCTCTGTTGACATCGGACTGACCTTTGGCTCACTTTGCACAGAAGGTTCCAGTCACATTCAGAATGGATTATGGCATACTGAGCACTGTCTCAACATGTTCTTACTGTCAGCAGATCGCAGGAGGGATTCCCTGTGGAGGATGTTGTAATCTCCCACTGGATGCTTTTTTCCTTTTCCTTTCTTCTTTTCTTTGCTTTGAAGAGCTGGACAAGAAAGGTATCTGAGCTGAAAGCTGAGGAAACCTGGAGGGCAAGTGCTGACATTCATGAGATCAGAGTTACTCTTGCAAGAGCTAACCAGCAGGGTAAACAGTTTGCTACAGCTTTAATAAATGAGACTAATAGAAATAGATGAGTTAATCTGCACATTTTTCATTTTCTTACACAGCTAGTAGTCACTGAGCTCTCTATCATATAATTTTTTCCCCATATCCTTTGCTATTTCTTTCAATTAACTCATCTGCCTTCAGTCTTCATAAAACAAAAGCAGCATTCAAAAAATGCGATGTGATTCCAACTTTTCTGCCCTGCTTTTTCCCCATCTTTGTGGTTTTATCTGCCTTTGGTCTTTGATGATGGTGACGTATTGATGGGATTTTAGTGTTGGTGTCCTTCCTGTTTGTTAGTTTTCCTTTTAACAGTCAGGACCCTCAGCTGTAGGTCTGTTGGAGATTGCTTGAGGTTCACTCCAGACCCTGTTTGCCTGGGTATCAGCAGCAGAGGCTGCAGAAGATAGAA
>NW_012116232.1:1860089-1869181 GCF_000951035.1 Colobus angolensis palliatus | reverse complement strand
AAAAATGTGATGTGATTATTGTAAACATTTTGTTAATAAAAGATATTCACAGAAAAGATGCTCACAAGACGGAAGGAAATTAAATTGTTACTGATGTTTCTCCATAAAACTGGAATTTTTTGCAACTGAAAGACCACACGGTGGAGTTTCCTTTCAGCAAACACTCTAAAACTATGAGAACTTCCTGGAAATATTAGATACTGCCACTTCAGAAATATAGACGTTTTAAAAAAAGAAATATAGAATTAAATGAATAAATGGCAATGTTGAATATGCTGTAGCGTAGAATTCTAGCTCTCTAGGGAGTGTCCAGTGTCCTACATAATCAATCACCGGAAAAGATTAAAAATAAATTAGGATAGTGCTGTGTTTCTATTTTATCCTTATACTTAGAGCCTTGGAAATGTAGAAGAAAGGTTGTCTCTTACATTATTTTCAGTCAAGTCTCTATAAGAAAACAGGATGAACACTGCATATGAGACAAGTCTTCAAAAAATGTATTTTAATTTATAAGTATTGAAAATTTACCCATTGCTGGAAATTAGTTACAATTCAAGACTATATAATGTCAGCCGAGAAGTGTCATACACGGGGCTACATATGTGTCTGTCCACAGTCGTGATCTTGGATGTTTTAAAGGCTGCCAGGCATGTGGAAAGATTACCTTTGCTTTCAATTAGAGAAGGAAGCCTTTTCCCATAATGGCCATTTGGTGATATATTGTAAATCAATCATTTTTCATCCTTACAAAAACTTTTTAAAATCCTGCTATTTTTAAAGTCATCAAGGTTATGATTAGACTATGTGTCTTATTACAGCATTCAATGTAGTAAGCAAGAAAAATAACCTTTGTTTTCATCCAGTGACACAGCACATTTCAGGGAAAACCTAATTTTGCAAATGTTTAAACTGGTTAATCTCTACTAAAGATGAGAAAATAATAAGATTCGCCCATGCTGAGACTTCTTTGCTCAACCTTATGATGTTTTCAAATACCTGGGTGGTATTTTGATTATATTATCATGGTTTTCTCTTTGACTTTCTGTTTATAGGGTCTTTAGATAAACTGAAGTTTCTCTTGGCTTTAGAAGATGAGTAGACAGCATTAGTAATTGTATAGCAGTTTGTAAAGATTAAGATAGAATTAATATTGAATTTCTAAATGCCAAAAGACAATATTTCCATAAGAAAAATGGTTTGGAAGGAAAACTTTGGAATGGATATTTTCTAAATTTACTTAACATACCAATGCCGAAACATCAATGGTTCACACTTTGAAAATTCTTTCCTAAACATAGAGAAGACTCAGCTTTCAGCTTCAGCGATAGTCCTCATAGGTTGGTACCAGTGATAGGGAGAAACATTCCTATCTTTACATTCCATGTAATGCATTGATGTAAAAGCAGTAGATAGATAGCGCAGAGTCTGTCCTTTGGTCACAAGGAATTTTGAGAGATAAAGGGAGAGAAAGGCAGATGAGTGAAGGGCTGAAAAATCTGGTACACCCGGTCTCCTATTTTCAGACTTTGTCTTGGACAGGAGGAGGCATCTTGTATAAGTTGAAGAAATTACCAAGGCTGGGAGCACTTTAGAGTCTCTAGGTTGTGGAACTCTGGAAGGAGATTTCGTCTCTGGGGTTACAAAAACCTAAATTTTGGGACTCAACATGGTTAGGCTGAAGAAGAGATGTAGTTTAGCTTTCTTGAGGTTTCTTGATGTATTTTAGCTTTCTTGTAGTTTAGCTTGCTTGCTGTACCTGTGAGGTGTAAATGGAATCCAATGTTCCTGCATGACCCTGCTCCAAGTGAAACTATTTGAGGTGATATGATCCAACTGTGGTTGTTAGAGGATAGGGATGGGTTGCTTATTCCTGGTGTGGATGGAAGATGTAGCAGAGGTTCAGGAAAGTTCACAATACCAGCAAGGGCTGAGGTACTGCCTTGGGAATTAGAGCTCATCGTTAGGCCTTGATGAAGCCCTAGGAACCCTGACAGTGAGTTCCAGCAGGGGGAGCAGAAGTCAGACAGATAAGAAACTCAGAGACTGGAGGAGCCCAAGGACACAAGGTATTACTGCACCCCTCACTCGCTGTCATGAGAACAACGTAAGTCTCCTAGTATACTCACAGGCTCCTCTGAGGAAGAAGAAAAAGGTGAAGGGGAAAGAATGTCAAGATAGAGCATCCATCTTAAAAGACTGAAGGATCCACAAAAGATTCTTCAAAACATGTCTGTGAAGGATATGAAGTTTGAAGAGACTAAGTGTAAAAACCCGAAGAGACTGAAATATTGTTGTTTGGAAAAAATAAGTTTTATTTTGTGTGGGGTAGGTTCCAGAAGAAAATTAGGCCAGGTTTAGAGAATAAAAGAGCTATTATTTTCTACATGTACCTTTGTGTTATTTTAAGCTACTAAATTTGTTTCAAGAAATAGAAACCCGATACACTATTAAACTTTCCTTATTTTAACATGGAGATCCCAATTATTAATAAGTTTGTCCTATACGAAGTAATATTGTGCTGTGGTTATAAGACCCAAATGAGGATAGCAATGTCGTATAAACATAGAGGATTTATATATTTTCTCAAAGTTATTAGTTCATAGTTCTGTGAATTAGAAGCCTGGGAAGGCTCAGCTGGATTCTTTGCTTAGTCTCACAAGGCTGAAATAAAGGTATCAGGAGTTCTGGGCTTTTATCTGGACGCTCTTGGGAAGAGTCCACTTCCATCCTCATTCAGATCATGGGCAGTCCAGTTCCTTGTTGTGCATTGTAGATCTGAGGTCCCTGCTTTGTTGCTGGGTGTCATCTGGGCCCTACGCTCTGTTCCTGGAAGCCACCTGCATTCTTTCTCACGTCATCCTCTCTACCTTCAAACCAATAATGGCAAGTCAAGTATTTTTCATTCTTTGAATCTTTCTGATTTTCTCTTCTGCTACCAGTTAAAGAAAATTACGTGCTTTTTAAGAGTCCTGTGATTAGAACTGTCCAATTTACTGAAAAAAGTCTGTCTTTCCATGAACAAAAAGTCAATTGATTCATAGCATTATTTAATCTGCAAGATCTCTTTTGCCCTGTGGTCTACTATAGTCACAGGCATAGTATCCCATCCAATTCACAGTCCCAGCTGTGGGAGTTAGGATGGGAGATCGTTTAAGTGTGGGAGGTGAGGTGGGGGGGGCGGCGAGGGGAATCATTTAAGGATTCCTCTGCACCACACATTTATAGAATCTGTAAAAGAATGGAGAGGAAAGATAGTCAATTGATTCATAGCATTATTTAATCTGCAAGATCTCTTTTGCCCTGTGGTCTACTATAGTCACAGGCATAGTATCCCATCCAATTCACAGTCCCAGCTGTGGGAGTTAGGATGGGAGATCGTTTAAGTGTGGGAGGTGAGGTGGGGGGGGGGCGAGGGGAATCATTTAAGGATTCCTCTGCACCACACATTTATAGAATCTGTAAAAGAATGGAGAGGAAAGATGGTAAACTTCAACTGAAATCTCTTCTAAAGTATTGAAAATTCCAAGGGATTTTGAGTTAATTAAACTTACTATGTTTATGTTAATCTTTGAAATGTGTATTTCTTTTTTACCACAGAATTCTGTGGTTGATTTGTTGTCAATTTTTTATATCAAATGTAGTAGCAGGAATAGCATTCTTAGTTGATGAATTAGGAAAAAAAAAGAAATAAGAAGTATGTGTGGTTTTTGGAAATTTGTTTAGAATTTTGGTCTTATATATAAGAATATGTTTTAATTTAGGAATAAAAGTATTTGCTATGGGGAATAGGCCCTTTAAAACTGGTCCCATTTAATATCCCACAATACTAATTGAAATGGATCTTCAATATATTTCCCCCAAGTGAACTAAAATGCAGATTTCAATTCTCATGAGATAATAAACTAACAATATCAGGGAATGTACTTCAGTATCAGTAATAAATTTATTGGTTTCCTGACCTAACCAAGAACCTTAATCTTGACAAGAGCTTTTCAAGTCCTATGATTAACTAGATAATCCCAGATTGCATGGCCTTTATCTGAGTAAGGTCAGAAAGGGTTAGCACAGAGAATGTAAATCCTATCAGCCATGTAAAAGGGGCTGTACCACATTTCTGAATAATACTGAGGGGAAGTTATTTGGTTGTTTAAGAATAAAGATTAAAACCTACCATTATCATAATACAGCCTTAGGTCTACCATTAATTCTGAGATTTTGAAAATTGCAAATGAATTATATATCGTATATTAATCCTATAGATTGTTATTTGATTTTAATTGCTTTTGGGTTTACGTTCCAAAGCTATGTTAATGTTTTTTCCGGGTTAAGGCAAGGAGAAATTAGTATTTATGTTTTATCCTTTTTTTCTCTAAGTTATAAATGTTTTCTGACCTTTAAATACTAATGAAAGGAAATAAAATACGCATAAAATATTGCCTCATTGTTTTGTGTTTTTTGCTTCGTTAGGAATCTTCTTTTAACAGCTTAATTATTCCCAGTGTCATTGTAGGGGAAAAATTTCAAGTGGGCCACTGAAGTGACATTTGGGGTTTTCAAACAATTTCTGAAAGCAAAAGAGAATCACACAGGTTGCACCACTTATTAATATAGATAATTTGACTGCATCATTTACGTTCACTAGAGTTGCTATTTTTATACCAATGTCCTGAGGAAAGAGGGAACCATTCTTACAATAGATAAGGGCTACTGTATCTGGAGCTGGTGGTTCCTCTGGAGAAATTGTAATTTGGCAAAACATAATATACTTTTTAAAGATTATTTTACTGTAAATAATCAATATTCTTTTAAGGACTTGAAAGATCACAAGAGGTGAGTTTTTATCTAATTTTATGTATACTCATACTTGCAAATAAAATCTTAGAAATGATCTGTACCTAGTGAAACCTGGGTTTTAGGTAACACAAACATATTTGGTTAGTTATGCTGCCATGCTATGTCTTAAATGTTTTTCTTTTACAAACTAAGGAAATAAATCACAAATCTTTAAAATGACATACTTGAAAGTATATGTATTCGGTGGAGTATGGAATGGTGAGAAGGGGCAACCCACTGACCAGCTATTACTATTTGATTTAGCCAAGGTTCTAAGAATGAACAGGAGTAAGATGACTAGGTACAGTAGATATAGATGACACATTTTAGTATAGCCTTCTCCTTACACTTTAGTACCATTGGGTCTATAGATATCAGTGATAATTTCTGTATAGATGGGGTTCTGCCAGATTGAGAAGGAAGTCAAAATAAGCTTTGTCTCTTTCTTTATTGAACTACCATTCATGAGGAAACTGTACCATTTACATACCTCAGTATACAACAGTATTACTAATAATATGAATATGGGTAGAAATATAAATTCTAGAATCTTCTGTTCCATAGCCAGACGCGTTATCCATTGTGCCACTGACTCCCTCACCCTCATATAAATTCTAATGTTACTAACGATAATAATAAGATTTTACATTTGCTCTATCCCAGATAGCTTTGTTAAGGCTTTATATAGATGACCTTATTTAGTTGTGAAAAGAGTCTTAGTAGATAGATACCATTACTATTCTCATTTTACTCATGGGAAATGGAGGTACTGAAAGCTTAAGTAACTTGTTCACAGTAATCTAGTTTAAGTGACCGGTTAGAAATATTGGGCTTTTAAAATTCATATATTAAACTCATACCTACCAATCATCATCCTAGCCCAGAGAGAGACACGTCTCGTTAAAAATGCTCCTTCTTGTTGCAGCACCCCTCTTATTTCTTCTCATTTTATTTTCAACCATGGCTCACTCTCTTACCTCAGTCTCCAACTTACTTTTTCTAATATTTGCTTTTTTTAATATGATATGTGATACATCGATATATCCAAAACAATACTGGTACTACTTTTTGTGATGGTTTTATATATATATGGTTACACATATATTATATTATATATTCATAATATATATTTTTATATAATACATAATACAATATCTATTACATATAATATATGTAATATAACTTGATTATTATATGTTTTATATAACGTAATATATAGTATGACAATCAAGTTAATTGCTTTTTAGGGGGTGGGCATATTTAAGAAATTATTCTCTCATTCCAACTCAGAAAAATATTGTTCTATCATTTTATTCATAAAGATCCTGTGTTCCCCCCCAACACATAATTCTTGAATCCATTTGAAATTGTTTCTATAAAAGTGTGAGATAGAAATTCTTATTTTTTTGGTTCAAAATGGATTCAAAATTTCTATCAACAACATTTATTAGTGTTGCCTTTCCCCCTCCTCCCTCTTGATTTACCATACCATGTTCACCATACATCTCAGTCCTGTGTACATTTGGATCAGCTTCTGGGCTCTCTTATCTGTTACATTGCTTACTTTTTATCTCCTGGCATAAATGCCACATGTCCAAACAACATAGCTTTCTAATGGGTTTTGATATCTGTAAGAGAAATCCCCTCACTTTATGCTTTTTTTTTTTTTTTTTACTTCCACGAAAATTTTAGGATCTGCATTTCAAATTCTTGTTAAAATTCAGTTGACTTTTTGGATTTATTTAGCATAAATTTACATTTTTCATTAATTAAGTGTTCTTGTCCATGAATGCAAAATATTTTTCTATTTATTTACGTTTTTAATGTCTGTCAAAATATGCTACGTATTTTTTTTGTACAGGTCTTGCACATCTTCTATTGGATATATTCCTAGGTACCACATTAGTTGCTAATGTACATACTGCATTTTCAAAGAATTATATATTCTATGTGTTGTGGATGTATAAAATGCAATTGATTTTTTAAATATTAATCTCAGAGCAATCCAATCTTGCCAAACTCTCTGGTTATTTCTCATAATTAGGCTGCAGTGTATTTGGAATTTTCCAGGTAGACAGAAGTCATCAGTATCGGAAAATAGCTTTATATTCTTTCTAATCTTTAGGTATTTGTTTATTTTTCTCCTCTTAATGAATGTTAAGTACTTCTAGTACAGTTTAAAATGGAAAAGTCTTCACCTTAAGCAGTATATGCAGAATCTGATCCACTTATCACCACTTGCCCAGCACCGCCCTGATCTAAGCCATCTTTATCTCTTGCCTGAATTACTTTAATAGCTTTCTACAGTTCTTCCTGTCTCTACTTTTGCTTCTACTCCATCAACCACAGTATATCCTCAATACCACAGCCATATGATTCCATAACCCTCTAATGGTTCCACATTTAACTTAAAGTCATTACAAGATGTACAATGTTTCTATAATGTTTCCCTTTCCTGAAATCTCCCCCTACTATTCTCCATTCCTCTTGTTCTCACTGCTTGCAGCAGACACTGTTGATGCCCCATCTCATATCACATTGACCTACCTCTGAATTTATTTACAGCTATGGTGATGGGTATTTTCTATGCCCACTAGCACCATCCCACTTCAAAAGCTTGTGTATATGGACTCTTGCTTCTCTGCTCAAGGGCTGACTCTGGCAGCATGGCAGCCCGGAAGTGTTTGGGATATAATGCTCCAAGGACAACTGCCAACCTGTGAGATATGGGAATCTGTGGATAAATACTACTTTCCTATCTTGCGGTGGAAAATTCTGAGATGCTGCGTAAATGCATCCTCAGCTAGTCCTCAGCAAGTCCTCTACAAGATGGGGCAGCATTTGCCCATTCTGGTAAACTCTCATCCACTCACCTTTAATAAGCCTTTTTTCTTTCTCTGCCTTCTTGCCTTGCCTGATTCTCAGGATCACCTGTTAAGGAAACTACATTCATTCAGTTCTTTGCTAATGAGATTATTTCCAGGGAAACCCAATCAAGAATACTGCATTGGCCACACTGACTTCTTCGCTATTTTTCAATCACAAGGGCATGTTAAGGCCTTAGCAAAATTTCACTGAGAGGAATTATTTTTCTTCATATATCTGCTGGGTCAACTCCTTCATGCCTTTCATGTGTTTGCTACACAACCTTTTCTCTGTAAGGCTGAAGATGACTCTTACTTAATACTACCACCTGCACCCCTCCATACCCCTCTACCCTCTTGCATTCCTGATCTAATCTAATCTAATCTATTCAACTTAATTTTTTTTTTACCATATCACTTTTCAGATTCTAGCATTCTATGTAATTATTCACTGTATTTATTGATTGTTTTCTATTATCCCCTAATAAATGTAAGTGCTTTGAAAGCAGGGATCTTTGTCCATTTATTCACTTACATATCATAGATGGCTAAGAGGGCTCCTGGTATAAGCTCAATCAATATGTTTTCAGAAATCAATGAGTAAAAAAGAATAGATGAACATCTTGTCTTGTTCTTGATCTCAAATTAAACTATTTGAATGTTTTCTTCACTTAGAATAAAATTTGGTATGACTAAGTCCTCAAAAACAATTACAACAGAAACAAAAATTGACAAGTGGGAACTAATTAAACTATAGAGCTTCTACACAGCAAAATAACAAACAAAAAAAACCTGTCAACAGTCAACAGAGTACCCAGAAAACCTATAGAATGGGAGAAGATATTCACAAATTATGCATCTGATATGGTTTGGCTGCATCCCCACCTAAATCTCATCTTGAATTGTAGCTCACACAATTCCCACGTGTCCTGGGAGGTACCCAGTGGGAGGTAGCTGAATCTTGGGGTGGGTCTTACCTATGCTGTTCTTGTGATAGTAAATCTCACAATATCTGATGGTTTTATAAAGAGGAGTTTCCCTGCACAACTTCTGTCTTCCCTGCTGCCATGTTAGATGTGACTTACTCCTCCTTGTCTTCTGCCATGTTTTTGGGGCCTCCCCAGCCATGTGGAACTGTGAGTCAATTAAACCTCTTTCCTTTATAAATTACCCAGTTTTGGTTATATCTTTATTAACAGAGTGAGAACAGACTAATACAGCATCTGACAAAGGTCTTATACCCAGAGTCAATAGGAAATTTAAACAGTTCACCAAGCAAAAATCAAATAACTTCATTAAAAAGTGGACAAAGGACAAGAACAGACACTTCTCAAAAGAAGTAAAGCAGCCAACAAGCACGGAAAAATACCCAACATCACAAATCATCAGAGAGAT
>NW_012116232.1:1858154-1859779 GCF_000951035.1 Colobus angolensis palliatus | reverse complement strand
AAAAACAACAGATATTGGTGAGGCTGGAGAGAAAAAAGAATGCATATACAGTGTTGGTGGGAATGTAAATTAATTCAGTTACTGTGGAAAGCAGTTTGCAGATTTCTGAAATAACTTAAAAATAAAACTATTCGACCCAACAATCCCATTACCACAAAATAAAATAAATCATTTTGCCAAATGGCACAAGAACTTGTATGTTCATTACAGCACTATTCTCAATATCAAATACATGAAATTAGCCTAGATGTTCATCATTAGTGGACTGGAAAAAGAAAATGTGGTGCTTATGTGCCAGTAAACACTATGTAGCATAAAAAAGATGAAAATTGTGTCCTTTGACACAACATGGAGGCAGCTGGAGGTCATTATCCTAAGTGAATTAATGCATGAATGGAAAACCAAACACCATGTGTTCTCACTTATAAGTGGGGACTGAGCACTAGATACTCATTAACATAAAGATGGCAACAATAGACACTGGTGACTACTAGAGAGGGGAAGGAGGGAATGATGCAAGGCATGAAGAATGAACTTTTGGATACTATGTTTAGTACACGGGTGACCGCATAATTGATACCCAAAACCTTAGTATCACACAATATACCCAAGTAACAAACTTGCCCATGTACTGCATGAATGTAATATAAAAGTCGAATTCTTTTTTAAAGAAGAAGAAGGGCAATATTTAGGCCAGTTCCATTGGCTCGCATGTGTAATCCCAGCACTTTGGGAGGCCAAAATGGGAGAATTTATTGAGGCCAGGAGTTCCAGACCAGCCTGGAAAACATAGACCCAATCTCTAACAAAAGCAAACAAACAGAGAAGAAAAATAATGTGCATGGGATATGGTTGCTCAAGCCTGTAGTCCCAGCTACTCAGGAGGCTGATGTGGGAGGATCACACGGGTGCAGGAGTTGGTGTCTGCACTGAACTGTAATTGCATAACTGCACTCCAGTCTGGGTGACAGAGCAAGACCTTACCTCTCAAAACTTCACTCCAGCCTGGGTGACAGAGCAAAACCTTATCTCACAGACACACACAAGCAAAACAGTATTTGTTGTAAGGTTTTGGTGGCAAACCTTTATTAGTTTAAGTAAGTCTTTTTCTAGTTATGTTTATGAATCCAAATGGACTGTTGTTTTTCTTTAGTCACTATCCTTGTCTAATTTTGCTTTCATAAAGGGAGTTACAAGAGTGGTCGCATTTTATTTTCTAGAATACTTTTTATAAGAATGGGATGTTATCCTTGAAAGTTTAATAGAATTTACTCTCATCTTTTCTATATTTTTTCTCTTTATGTTTTCTTTGAATTTATTCTGTTCTTCTGTTGCTAACATCTTAATGTGGATGCTTAATTTTTCATCTGTTTATTTTGAAAAATAACCATTTAAGGAATTAAATTGGCACTGATTTCATGATATGTCTTATAGCAGAAACTTTAAAAAATGTTTTATATTTAGATTTTCAAAATAGTTAAAAATTTTTTTAGTTCCTACTGTGTACTCTGATAAAGAAGTTGAATAACTCATTGTGGTTTTGATTTGCATTTCTCTGATGGCGAGTGATGATGAGCATTTTTTCATGTGTCTGTTGGCTGTATGGATGTCTTCTTTTGAGAAAT
>NW_012116232.1:1682337-1856176 GCF_000951035.1 Colobus angolensis palliatus | reverse complement strand
ATTTATATTCTGCTATGTTAATAAAACTTGTATATGATATATAGTAAAAAAAAAAAAAAAAAAAAGAAGTTGAATAACTCATAACACTAATTCTCAAATCCATCAAGTTTATATTCCACAGTGAGTGATGAATACATAAAGCAGATAATTTACAGTCTGGTGGGATAGGTGCTGCAACACAGGAGGTAAAAGGTAGCATGAGCACATAGTTCAAAAATAATGTCCTTTCCAAAGAAAGCAGTATAAATTGGAAACAAGTATTCAATTATTGAGGAGATACTTTGAGTAGCTCAAATGTCATCATTACAATGAAAACTAAATTGCTACTTACGCACCATTATGAATTTTGGAGACTAGGGGAAGAGGGGAATTCCTCACAGTTGTTTCACAAGTTTTGATATGTAATATTGTCTGTATCATTTAGTTCTAAGTATTGTAGTTATCACTATGATTTCTTCTCTGACTCAAGAATTATTTAAACATGTGTTTCTTATTTTGCAAATGTATGAATTTTTTAAAATTATATTTTTTATTAATATCTAACTGTATAAGTCAGGGTTCTTCATATAAGGAGAATCAACATGATAAATATGTGTTTGTGTGTGTGTGTGTGTGTGTGTGTGTGTTTATGTGTGTATGATGCAATTATGGAAGCCAATCCCAGAATCTGCCAGGTGAATCAGTGAGCACAGGACCCAGAAGAGCCTACTGATGAGTTCCAGTCCAAAGGTCAGCAGGCTCTGGACCCAAGAACAGCTGATGTTTCAGGCCAAATTGGAAGGCAGGAAAAAGTTGATGCTGCAGCTCGAAGAATCTGATGCCACAGGCACGAGGAATCTTTCCTGACTTTTGAGGGGGTCAGTCTTTTTATTGATTTAATGAGGTCTACCCACATTAGGGGGAGTGGTCTGCTTTACTCAGTCTACTTATTCAAATGTCCATCTCATTCAGAAACACCCACATAGACGCACCTGGAATCATGTTTGACCAAATGCCTGGGCACCTCATGGTCCAGTCAAATTGACACATAAAAATTAACCATCACAATGTGTTTCATAATGATTATAGAATATGATATTATAACAAGTCTTTGACATTTGCCGAGAACATATTTATGGTCAACTTGTGATCATATTTCATTCAGGCTTGAAAATAGTATGTATTCTCTAACTGTTGGGTAAAAAGTGTGTGTGTGTGCCTGTGTGTGTGTGTATAAACATATGACTGAAGCAGGCAGTCATTTTAGCAAATAGAAAACTCGTGTCATTTTCATTTAAAATTCACTATGATTAGAAGTTTAGGAACTCAAACCAACAATTGAAAATGACAACAATAGGTTCCTGGGCTTCCTCTTAATTATGTACTGCACTTTTCTAATCAAATTTTTTATTTAAAAACAATTGAGTGACTGCTACAAATTTGTTTAACATTTTATTCATGATATTTTCTAAATGATCATTTTTCTTTTTTTCAGTCAAGTGTTCTTTCTGCTTCCTTAAAACCTACACAATGGAAACTTAAAACAAGGAAAAAATACTTATTTTCTGCTCTGTGAAATTATAGGTATTCCCTGAAGCAAAGAATACTGAATTTTCTGGCTGACTGGATGGAGAGTCTGGGTAAGCACAGGGAAAGAGATAATAAGGACAAAAAAATCCCAAACTAATTTTTTAAAAATTACTAAATTAGATAGAACTTCTCCTTCATCTAAGAAAAATTGGCCATTCCTGCACACAACCTATTCCTTCTGATTTCAGAATACGTCTTTCTAAACTCACATCCCTTTTTTTCAAATTTGCTTTGGATGACAAAATAAACCAGTTTACCTGTATTTATTTGGTCAGCGTAGGGCTGAGAGTATAACACAAACTACCAGGGAGCTGTTAGGGGTGGCATGATGTTAGTCCTCTGTTGGTACCAATAACATGTTTCATGTGAATTTTAAAACTTAACCATTAGCAAGCAAATGAAACATATGATGTTCTGGCCGATATTGAGTCTAATTTTGCTGCTGCTGTGATGCTATATGCTTCAGTTGGCATCCTCAGTTTCAAGTTGAAAGTTATCATTGAAATGCCTCAACCCTAGACCACAGTAAACAATTCCATGATTTAATGGTTTTTTCCATGACAGCATTACTGGCTCATGTTTCTCAGGCAGCTTAATCATACTTCGATCATATCTTTCATTTTGGATTTGCTGATAGATATAGAAGCTTTGTTATTTTGCCAAAATATATATAGAGAGAATAAAAATATCTGTCTACATATTTTACCACCATGACAGATAGCTAGTAGAAAGTTATTTATTCATTAGTGTTTTTTATATTCTATCTGTCTAATTTTATACATATAAAATGTTATAATTTGCAAATTTATATCTTGGTTTAAAATAATAATTATAGTGGGTAATTTTGACTTTTCATTCACATTTCCCAGCATTCCTTTTACCCCTGTTGTGTGCATGGAGGGTACCATTTGGTTTGCTTTTGCATTCAATAGTTTGAGGCTTTCTTGGTAGATTGCCATAGATTCTGGAGGCCTCTTTGCTCACCTAGATGACACCCCAGAATTAATGACTATTGGATGCTGGAGTTTACAAATACCAGCCTCCTTCCTTTACTTAGCTTAGTACGAATCCTAGGCGTAATGTGTCCTCCAGAGTATCCCCGCAGGGTCTGGTTGAAGGTGTCAGGTTGAAGCTACTGCTCTGGCTCTTAGTCCCAAAGTGTTTTTCCTCTTCATCTTTTCCTCTTCCTTCTCTTGTTACTGCCATCAGTTTTTTGATTTCCTCAATAACACTTCCTTATAAGTCACTTGTACATGGATGCTCAAATCAAGGTATGCTTCAGAGTGCTAAGCATAAAGATATTTAACCTTAAAATTACAGGTAAAAATGATCTTTAACTTCATTTTTATTTTGAAGCAGTTTATGCTTTAGACTCCCTAATTATCACTTTTGAGGCTTCGTTTTTACAATATGAATACTAATACCAGTTTATGCTGCATTTCATTCAGAATTTATTAGGTAATAATCCTAATATGCAGATGATATAAAGCCATAGAATTTCAAAGTCCCATGTTATCAAGAGAGATATAATAAACTGGACTTGAGAGGATCGGAAATTACCAAGCATTCTGCAGTGCGTACTAGAGACACAGTCACTTGTTTTCATTGCATTCTCTGTGAGATTGTTAAGTTCCTTCAGACTTCATGGTCATTTTCAAAATTCCTGAACTTAAAATAAACTGACAGTCCTATTAGCATTAATACAGCTAGACAGGTAACTGAGAAAGCTACAAAGCAGAAATATTTTTATTTCCTTTTGAGAATTTTCGCACATAATATATGGCTAGGGAGATAGGTCTTTTGCAAAAGACAGTCAATTAGTCATTTGATATTGACTAAGCTCAAATATTTGCAGTTGGGTCAAATTAGTGGTGGTTTCCTAAGGGGAGAGTGTACCCACGGGAGAAACCTTATAGAAGAAAGAGAATTTTTACAAATGATCCAAACATAATGAGAGAGAGATTGCACATCTAACATTACGCAATTATTGTTGAAGAGTATAGGGAATTGAGTTAAATAGAAAGTAGGGAACCAAGAACAGGGAATATGCAATAAAATGGAGACTTGTCCCAGTGGAAGAGACATTTAATTGTCCACAGTAGTTATAGTGCTCTATTATGTACGGTAAGAATGCAGTAAACTTAAGTTATGATTACAAAACACTGCTTGACAAAATTTTATTATACTAGATTAACTCAAATTTTTACTGTAAAACTAAATTCCATTTTTCCTCCAAACATTTACATAATATTTATGAAACTTGTTTTTACCCAGGCCACAAAAATAAGTCCCAGTAAACTATAAAAAATTTAAGATTGTGAAGGTCATATTTTATATTATATAGGTCTAGAAGTTAGTTTTGATGAAAGACAAAACATTAACAAATCTATCTTGGGTGTAAAAGAAAATACAGACTGCACTATTAATTGCAGGCCAAAATGCTTTTATTTACTTTAAAGTATTCTAAACTAGATGTGTGCACTATTTATTAAGAAAAATAATATAATTCTATATCCAATTTTTGATGAATAAATATGTATTTTTTTGTCTTAGATAAAATGTTAAATATATTTGAATGAATTAACTTTTCCCATGTATGCAGATGTAGGAGGCAGAATTTTAAGATTATCCCCAATAACCCTTGCCCTTGTATAATCTCTTTGTCATGAATGCGTATGAAACTTGTGAATATCATGATATACTACTCTCCTGATTATTTCTTATTGTAGAGCAAAAAGAGTTTTTAGATTGAGCCTGACCTAATTAGGCAATTTCTCTAAAAGTAGAACATTTTCTTTGGTGGGTAGCTGACCAAAAAGTTAGAGAGATACACTTCTCCTAGCTTTGAGGATAAAGACATGAGCTGATATGTTTGGAATTGCCTATAAGGACCATATGTCAAGGAGCAATGTGCAGCCTGTAGAACCTCAGAGTGACTCACAGCTGAGACACAACAAAAAGGCAGGAGCCTGGGCCCTGTGGCTGCAAGGAGATAAATTCTGCCAAAACTCTAGTGAGACTGAAAGCAAATTATTTTTGAATCAAGCTTCCAGATGAGAATGCAGCTTGGCCAACACTTTGATTTCAGCTTTTAGAGATCCTGAGCAGAGGACCCAGCTAACTCACAGTTCTGACTCACAGAAACTATGAGATATAAATTAATGTTCTTTTTAATTGTTACATTGATAGTAATTTGTTACACAGTGCTGTGACTGAATGTTTGTTTAGTTCTCATATTCATATGTTAAGATACTAACCCCAGTGTGATGGCATTAAAAGATGGCAGCTGGTTGTGGTGGTTCACATCTGTAATCTCAGCACTTTGGGAGGTCACGGTGGGAGGATCACTGAGGCCAGAATTTCAAGACCAACCTGGGCAACATGGTGAGACCCTGTCTCTACAAAATACTTAAAAATAATCCAGGCATGGTGGCACATGCCTGTGGTCCGAGCTACTCAAGAGGCTGAGGTGGGATGATCACTTAAGCTGAGGAGGTCAAGAGCGCTGTGAGTTGTGACTGTGCTTCTGCACTCCAAACTGGGTGATGGAGTGAGACATTATCTCTAAAAAAAGAAAAAAATAAATAAAATAAAAGGAGTGGCCTTTGGGAGTTAATTAAGTCACATGGGTGGAATCCTTTTACGTGGATTAGTGCCCTTATATTAGTACCTCAGAGATCTCTCTCAACCCTTCCACCATGTGAGAACACAGAAAATGGCCATCTACAAACCAGCAAGTGGGCCCTCACTGCACACTTATTTCTGTTAGTGGCCATGGACTGGGTGGCTTAAATAACAAACATTTATTTCTCTCAGTTGTGGAGACTGAAAGCCCAAGATCAATGAACTGGTTTGTTGTTTAAGCCATCCAGTCTATGGTATTTTTGTTATATTAGCCTGAACAGATCAGATGAAAATTGGTATCAGAAGTGGGGTGCTACCATATCAAATACCTAAAAATGTGTAAGTGGCCATATAACTGGGTACTGTGTAGAGGCTAGAAGGGTTTTGATGTGCATGTTAAAAATATGGACATTAAAGTTGATTCTGCTGAGGGATCAGAAAGAAAAGAGGAGTGTGGGAAAGAAAGCCTTGATTTCCATAGAGAATATCTAAATAATGAACAGAATTTTAGTAGAAATACGGATGGTAAGGCCCATTCTGATGCGAGATTAGATAGAAATGAAAAACATGTCATTGAACAACAGAAGAAGGGCAGTCCTTGTCATAAAGTGACAAAAACTTGGCTAAATTGTGTTTATAGTCTAGTGTTTTATGGAAGCTAGAACTTGGAAGCAATAAAATTGGATATTTAGCTGAGGAAATTTCTAGGAAAGGTGTTGAAGTGTGACTTGGTTCCTCTTGACTGCCTGTGGTAAAATGCAAGAAGAGAGAAGTGATTTAAAGATGAAATTACTAAGCAAAAAGGCAGAACTTAACTATTTGGAAAAATCTTAGCCTATGCATTTTGCAAAAAAATGAGAACACTGTGTATGGACAAGTGACTCTTTTATAAGTAGATTAGTATAGATCAACCATCCAAAAGAAGCCAGGCACTATTCTTCAAGATAATGGAGAAATGACCCCAAAGGCTATTTAAAGATCATTAGGACCGCCACTCACATCACAGGTCCAGAGTGCATGGGCCTGGGATACCAGGCTGTTTACACTTAGGTTGAAGAGGATGAGGTTGTCCAGAGCCATGGAGCCATAACCCCAGCCTGGAAGAGTCAGGAGCGTGGAACTGTAACTCCAGTCCGGGAGAACTGTGTGACCCTACAAAGTCATTGTGGGAGTGGGGTCATCACAGAGAACCTCACTATGGCCAGCATGATGCCGAGCCATGATGTTATCACCCCAGTAGGTGTAGATAGCAGAGCATCAAGACAAAGGGGATCATTCTTGAGTCATGAGGTATAAAGGAATTTGTTATGTATTTTATTTACATGGGACCTGATACTTCTTCTTTCCCATTGTCCCTTTTGGAATGCAGTAGTTTCCTAAGAGGAGAGTGTACTCATGGGAGAAACCTTATAGAAGAAAGAGAATTTTTACAAATGATCCAACCATAAAGAGGTAGAGATTGCACGTCTAAAATTACACAGTTGTTGTTACAGAGTATAGGGGATTCAGTTAAATAGAAAGTAGGGAACCAAGAACAGGGAACAAATAAAATGGAGACCTGTCCCAGTGGAAGAGACTTTTAATTGTCCACAGTAGTTATAGTGCTATATCATGTGCTGTAAGAATGCAACAAACTCAAGTTATGATTACAAAACATGTCCAAGCCCATCCTACCATTGTATTTTGGAAGTACATAAATTATTTGATTTCACAGGCTTACAGATGAAGAAGAATTTTGCCTCAGGATAAATTGTACTTCAAATCTCACCAATATCTGATTTAGTTGATATTTAAATAAGACTTTGAACTTCATACTGAGATTTCATGATGGAACAAGCTAAGACTTTTGGGGTTGTTGGAATGAAATGAATGTATTTTTCATGTGTGAAGGACATACTTTTGGGAAGCCAGGCATCAGGCATGGAATGCTGTGGTCTGAGTGTTCGTGTCCTACCCAAATCCATATGTTGAGATCTTAACTCACAATGAGAAGGTATTAGGAGGTGGGGCCTCTGTGAACTAATTAAGTCATGAAGGTGGAGTCTTCATGAGTGAGATTACGATTTTGGAAGAGACCCCAGACATCTGGCCCAGTTCTTCCTCAATATGAGGACACAGTGAGAAGATATCTATATATGAACCAGGAAGTGAATCCTCACTAGACATCAAATGTGCCAGCAACTTGATCTTAAACTGTCCAAACTCTAAAACTGGGACAAATAAATGTTTGTTGTTGAAGCCACCCAATCTATGGTATTTTTGTTATACTGGCTGAAATGAACAAAGACACACAAAGATCGAAAACTAATACAATTGAATAAGTGATATCTTCATTACTTTTCTTGCCAAGTCTTTAAGAAATTCTGTTGTTTATTTTTAATTCATCATTTAACATGAGCAGCCTTTAAGCAAGGGCAAAAATGTTGTCATTTGGGTTAAGGACAAAATAGAATATTAATTATTCATCAAAATGGTGTTTTAGAAGTATATTACTTGACATAAAAATATGATCCAAATATATTGTTAATTGAAAAATGTATTTTAATTATATGTGGTATTTGATTTCCTTTCATTTTATATATGTGTTTATATGATTGTGAGCATATATGCATACACACACTACATACACAGATGATACTTTTTAAGGTAAATATTGAAATGTTAAGAAAAATGTCCAGTGGTTGGTGGGATTATGGTGATTTATATTTTCCATAGTGAATATTAATTGTGTAATTAAAAATTTTTTTTCTCTGTCACCCTGGCTGGAGTGCAGTGGCCGGATCTCAGCTCACTGCAAGCTCCGCCTCCCGGGTTCCCGCCATTCTCCTGCCTCAGCCTCTCGAGTAGCTGGGACTACAGGCGCCCGCCACCTCGCCCGGCTAGTTTTTTTTTGTATTGTTAGTAGAGACGGGGTTTCACCGTGTTAGCCAGGATGGTCTCGATCTCCTGACCTCGTGAGCCACCCGTCTCAGCCTCCCAAAGTGCTGGGATTACAGGCTTGAGCCACCGCGCCCGGCCAATTAAAAATATTAATACCTCCATAACAAGCTAATCAAGGACTGTTCTATCAGAATTTTATGATTTTTAATGTGAGGTCCTGTACCTTTACTTTTCTTCCCCTTTTCAAAAATTTTCATTATTATTATGTTCATTGGACCACTAAACATGTTTGTGATAGTTGTCAATATGAGAATAATATAAGTAGGGTTTACCTTCAAACCACACATTGAACAGGAAGGCCATGACATGAGTCTCATGGTAGATCTGTCATATAAATCAATAGTAAGGATGTGTTAACACATTAGCTTTGCCCATGTAAGCACTGGAGACAAGAGTGAGGCAATGTGTCCTTGTTTAGTTGACATTAGAATACTGTTTATTCACAGTAGACATTTCTTTGTACTGTATTTACATAGCTTAATGGGGTTTTGAAAGGTCAGAATCAGAGCTGTAGACATTTGTAACTGTGAGTTACATACAGAGGCATTGTTGAATTCTTAAATATATTATTAAAGAGTTTGCACAAGCTGAGTTTTTACCAAAGAATAGATTTGTATTCTTGGTATACATAATTTAAAACTTGTATTTTCACTTATCTTTCAGACCTCTATATCAGATGAGAAATTACTGTGTACCAGACTCACATCAAATTACAGCCCGGTCCCCCTTCATGATTCTATATTTTCCTGTAGTGTATTTGATTTTTTCTCTTTCTCTAATTGTTGATTACCAAGAATTGTCTCTGAGAACAAGATGAATGTGTTTTCTGAAAGTATTATGGGAAGAGTTTAGAAACAGAATGCTAACTAAATAAAGAGACCGATTAGTTTAAATTGTTTTTTCATTACTTTTTTTAGTTTCTCATAAGCATTTAAAAATAATCCCAGAAGGGGGCCATAGAAACAATCGAAGTTCCAAGTGACTTAAGATAAATGACTATGCCAATGGGAATTATACAGGGAGCTTGCAGAAAACACAAGTAAAATCTCTCCTATCACAGTGGCCTTATTCTCTTTATTGGTTCCTCTTAGAGTACATATGAGAATACTTTTAGGTGAAACTATATTTGTTTCCTGCAAGGAGTTGACTGCTGTCTTAGTCTAAGAATGTCATAAATTGGAAGAGAATAGGTAAATAAGTCTGAAAGGAAGTGAAGCCTTACCAAGTAAGCAATTCCTTTGCAACATTAATGGAGACTGAATGTTTGAGAACCAAATGAGTTTTCAAAACTGTTTTAACTTTTAATAAGTTTTGCCTGACTGCCTTTGTGAGGATAAATATAAGATGTTAGAGTAACCTTAGGCTGACCATTGGACCGAAAACATTGTTTTAGTTCAAGAATGAAAAATAAATGAACAGAAATTGTTTGATAACTATAATAAGATAAACCATACAATGCTAAAAATATAGCTAATATTCTGGATGCAAGTACAGAGTTCAAGGCTTTTGACAAGTTAAATTGTATAGGATAAAATTTACTGAATATAAATTTATAGCTTTGTATCATTCAATAGTGTAACTACAAAGTGGAGATTTAAGGAGATCTGATCGGCAATAGTTCTTGTGAATGAGTCTTGAGTCTTTGCATTGATCTTCCCCTCCATTAGAGTCAACCATATGACCGGCCTACCCCAAGCTTGTGCTAGCTTAAACTACATTTACACTACTGTGGTGTTTAGATGAAGTACAAAAATCAACCCTCAAAAATTTTCCTGAGTTATGCCACATCCAACCTATGTATCTGATTCTGAAAAGCAGCAGTTTACACAAAGGATAATTCAAGGGATTGTGAAGACACTCCAATTCTTGATATATGAAAAATGATAGAAGTGCACGTATTTGAGAAGGAAAGACTTAAAGACAACATAAGAGCTGTATAACTATAGTACAATATTTAGCTTTCTCAACTGTGGAACCAGGTTCCTTAGGTTTGATACAGTCCCATCAGGCAAGTTACTTAAGCTTTGGCAAATATCGTTGATATATTTTCCCCATTTCCGCATATTTGTAAAATGACATTAATAACTGGGTCTACTTTTTAAGAATGTTGTTACTATTAAAAGATCTGCAAAAAACAAAGAACTGTTCCTGAAATTATTATATTGGAATAGTAATCAATAAATTTATTATTAATGTTATTGTTACTACAGTTACTACTAAATATTTGAAAAGATGCTTATATAGAAGGGGAATCAATAACTTCAATTAGTTTCATAAACGAGAACTACTAATGGTAAGTTAGGCTTAATGTGAGGAATATTATTTTAGTACAATATAATAATTTTAAAACAAAGTTTCATGGTTTTTCTAATGATGTAATAAACTCCTGTACACAGAAACTTTTTTAATTTTATTTTTTAAATTGTAAAATGAAAGATGTATACATTTATCTTCTACATCATGCTGTTTAAAATATGTAAGCATTATGGAATAGCTAAATTGAGTTAATTAACATATACATTACTTCACACAATTTTTTTGTGTGTGGTAAGAATGCTTAAAATCTATATTCAGCAATTTTCAAGAATACAATATGTTATTAATTATAGTCACCATATTGTACAAGAGATCTCTTGAACTTATTTCTTCTAGCTACCTAAAATTTTATGTCCTTTGACTAACATTTCACTGATGCCACTTGTCCTCCACCAGATGATTTTTTTAAGCAGACATTAGGGATCATATATAAGGGAATCCTAGAGTGCATGTTAGGTTCTCTGAGATAATCTCTGCATTTTATTTCAACATTGAAGAGCCTGTGTTTCTAAAATGTTTTTTGAGAAACAAATACTTAAAATATAGGTTATCATAATTTATAGAAACTAAAATGATACATATTGTGCCTTTCATTTACTGTCTTTTGTCATTACAAATTTGTAAAGTTGGTATAATATGTGAAGTAATGTTGCTATGAAGTCAGTCTGAGCCTTGTCCAAAAGTATACCTTGGATGACTTTGATAAGGCAACTTTTCAAATTGCTGCAGTGAGTCTGAAGAATTTTTTTGATGAAGATAGAGGAAATTTTGATTTTTCTCTGTGTTCCTGGATGATTTAGGAAACCACATTTCTGAGTATAAGAAATCTCTTATGTAAAAAGACTATTACCTTTTTCCAAGTTGTTTGAAGAAATAAAGATCATGTATACATTGATTACTCACAGGCTAACTTTCCCATATAGATATTTTCAGGTAGTTCTGTTTAATTAAAAAAAAAAAATTTGTATGTAAAATCATCAACTTCCCTAATGAGGTCATCAAGGAGTACAATATGTAAGACATATAATTATGTGTATTTTGTAAATGAAATATATTACAACTTAAATTAGAGTGAAAAGACCCCCCCCCCACACACACACACACTTTTTTTTGAGATGGAGTCTCACTCTGTCGCCCAGGCTGGAGTGCAGTGGCATGATCTTGGCTCACTGCCACCTCTGCCTCCCAGGTTCAAGCAGTTCTCCTGTCTCAGTCTCCCAAGTAGTTGTGACTACAGGTGCACACTACTATGCCTGGCTAATTTTTGTATTTTTACTAGGGACAGGGTTTCACCATATTGGTCAGACTGGTCTCGCTTCTGACCCCAGGTGAACCACATGCCTTGACCTCCCAAAGTCCTAGGATTACAGACTGGGATTACCTGGGATTACAGTTTTGGGATTACCTGGGATTACAGGTAAACCACTGCGACTGATCCAGACCCATTTTTAATAAAGAAGTCTTGGGTCTTTAACCATAGTAGAGGAGTAGAGAAATAAGCACATGCTGTATATAAACTATGATTTGTATGTATAGATGGCAACATCCATGCACTCATATATAGTATTGCCCATGTATAACCAGAGAGGGCCTCTGGATATTAGTAGACTATAATATACAGTGGTAGTATACAGCATGTGTTACAGATGATACTATATATTATAGATGATGTAGTATACAGATAATATATAGTATCTCTTGAGAGCTATTGTAAATAATCTTGTTATTCCTATTTTGAGTTACATTCAGATAGACTATTTCATCTTTCAGGGTAATACCAAATTTTGTTTTCCTTCCAACTCTAGGACACAGGAGATAGCTGGGATCCACCTTACAATGAAATAAAACAAAAAATTATTTTCCCACAAAACTAATTTTTTTCATAAACAAAGAACAAAAGAAATTAGCAAATGTAGCTGCATTTTAATTTATTTATCTTCTTAGACAAGTTTTTCTCTGTAAAGCAATGAAGATAAAACTAGAGGCTTGGCACCACACACATTACAACCAATAAAAACAAAATGAGCTAACTCTCTCAAAGGGGCATTACCCTTTTTCAAAGTGAGCCCTGTATAATGCTATGCTCTGTGAAAATTTTAATAGTGTCACATAGTGAAACAAGCTAAGGGACCATAAAGCCCTGTACCTTGTCTGTGCTTGAACAATAACCTAGCATTGATCTTTTTTATACTGATATCCTAATTGCAGGGACAATTATGAGGTTGAACTTAATTTAACACATGGACCTACCAAGGTAGAATGCCAGCCCAAATCAAATGTATGTACTGCATGCATTCTAAACTAATGCATTTCACATAAGCATTTAAGCAACTTTTTACCATCTATAGTAAATGTCATCATATATATTCTAAAATTTCAGAAGTTCGCATAATAATTATGTAGACATTGAATTATCTTTGCATTGTTGCTGCTCTTATAGATCTGTGCCCTTACTTTGAGATGTATTGCATGTGGGCAGACATTTAGTTATGGATGATTTCCAATTTTTTTAAAGCTCATTATCAGAGTGCTCTTCATTTATAAAAGTACACCAGTAGAAATGAAGATACAATTTGGATGAAAAAGACCTATTCAAATAATTATTCTTACTTTGAGGTAGAAGGAAAATTACACATTAAAAATATAGTGAAAGCTTGCCTAAAAGTTAAGGTTTTAAATTTAAACTTACCCTTGATATCAGTTAGTTTTATTTGTATTATATACATATAAGTAATACTTTTTTATTTCCTTATAAATTTTAGTTTTCCAGTTTGATAAAATGAGAGTAATAAATGACTATATAATGTACTTAAATAATTTAATGAAATAAATAACTACAAAATAAAGAAATTTGAAACTTTTATTCAAAAATTAGTTTGAAAAAATATTCTTTAGTAATAACTGAACTATATTAACAGTTCAGGAAACAAAAACTCAGAAAGTGGCATATAAATATAAAGATTAGAAAACTGAAACAAATGCTCAATTTAGTCAAAACAGCCTATTGGTATGAATAAACAATAGTCACAAAATATTACCAACATTTTTAACCTGGACCATGACCAGTTAATGAAGATATTACTTTACTGAGGAGAGTATATTACTTCTCTTCTTTATCATCCAATTATTCACTTATTCATGTGGTTATTAACTCATCCATTTAATTAACAAGTCTTTATAAAATGGTTAATATATGTAATCTACCATAGTAGTTTACAAAAAAAAAACACATAATATTTTGTGCTTGTATCCATAATCAATGCGATGTGACACTGCAGCTCTTCCCGTCATAGGATGGAGTCTATTTCTCTACTCTTTGAATCTGAGCTGGCCTTGTAACTTGCTTTGGAAGAGAGAATGTGGCACAAGCAATATTGTGCCAGTATTAAGCATAGACCTCAAGAGATCTTACACACAAGAGCCTCCAGGGAAACCTGTCCAGCTAGCACATGAACATGGTTGAGCTAACCTGCTGGAAGGTGAGATACACATGGCCCAGTTTATCTTGTCTCTCCAGTCAACAGCGAGCCAATACTCACAAGCACAGCTACATTATTGCCCGCAGACATGTGAATAAGTCCAATTGGGATCAAGAGAACAGCCTAGCTGAGCTCAGCTCAGCTAGCCCACAGAATTGTGGGCTAAAGGTTATTGTTTTAAGTCACTGAGTTGGGGTGGTTTTTTTTACAGCAAAAGCTAACTGGTAGAGCTAATCTACTCATTTATAAGATGATATCTATGTAGATCACTATATGAATTTAGATAGGATTTCTACATTGAAACATGTTTTCTTTGCATAGCTAGATGGATAAATGTAGAATGTGGCAAATAGATTTTTAGTTCATTTGCTTCTGTGGATTAAATTTAATACAGCCAAAGCATTGCTTTCCTCCAGAATCTGTCACCATTTTCTCACTTCAGGAAGGGGTTTTTTCTTATATCACAGAGACAAAGTACATTAACCCACACTGAAACTGAGAGCACAGCATGTGCTATTAAACAGTTCTGGAAAAAAAAAAAAAACCCACAGCCATTGTTTTATATTTCCAGTTTCTGAGATCAAAGAATATTTATTTTTAAATGTACTTTCCTACTTTTATTCATTAATTAAAAAGAATTAAACATTCTTTGTCAACTGTTTCTTTTTTTAACAATGCAAACATATGTCAGACTATTACTTTGGTTTATTTACTTTATTCAGTGAGATACTAAAAATTCTCTACCTTAGTCTTCTTTAAAACTACTAATTCCATTTCACATTCTGCATAATGGGAAAAAGCTTTCTATTTCTGAGGGAGTGAAATTTGAATTAATAAGGAAAGATACTAAAAAGAGGAGATGAACTGTGATATGTCAAAATAAGGTCACCTAATAAGTTCTCACAACCAGCCAGTGATTTTAACTGGAACTCTTTTAATTTCATCAATATTATTACAATAATATTTCACAGCAGAAGATAGAAAATTTTCAAGTAAAAAGTATTTTAACTTCATAAATATTGGAAAGATACAGTTTTCATAGCAATACTTATTCCAAACAAACTAAATTATAAGTAAGGAGCTGATTTCTTTGTATTATAACCAATATGTCTTATGATTCATGGTTATAATGATATATAATATTACCTTGACTTCAATGATAATAATATTACCATGACTACTCAGTTAATAAAACAAAATTGCTTCCCTTGTGAGACATGCTAAAGTTAGTATTATTTTATCCTTAAAAAAAATTTGCTATTATTTTGCTAAACTTTTCTAAAATTTATGTAATTCTGCTGTTGGCTTTTGTTTGCAGTATCCTTGACTAATGACAGACAATGTGGATATATTCAGCCTATAGTTTTCCTGTTGAAATTTTATTAAGGTAATATTCCTTTAAAATATCTTTCAAAATGATGGTTAGTAGAAGCAAATTGAGGATGGGGAAATGTGGCGGTAGTTCTGTGTGTGCACATGCATTTATGTGATGTAGACATAGAACAAATCTAAGTAGGTGGCATGACCTTTTCCTTTATAGAAAATATAAAAGAGATTTATTGCATTTATTGATAGATGAGCTATGTAATTATAGTTTAACGAATTGGGATTTTTCTAAATTTTAAATATATCTGAAATAGTCTCTAATTTTAGCTTTTTACGCAATATCTTAGTCATCAGATCTATTTGGGATAGATAATTTATAATGTCACATCTGTTCCATGTATTCAAGTAAAAGTAGCATCATGGAAAAAAATATCACTCTAATTAGCAAATTTACTAAGACAACTTACCTTCCGATTTGAGTTTAACTTTTATGGATGTTGTGAGTCATATATTTCTTAGTTATATTTAAAAATTTTAAGAAAGACATGTAAAAGTATATCATTACCTCTTTCGAGTTATATAGCAGATATTCAAAAGTTTGAATGGGTTTGAGTTTTGAAAGATTTTCTTTCATACCAATTAAAAACATCCTGAACATCTAAAAGACAATGATTACTTTTTTCCTTAGCTACATTATAGAGTAGGCCAAACACAGACAAAGCCATTACTTGATATAACAGTATTTGGAAATTTATGCTTAATGAGTTTTGGTACAAAGCACTAAGCATTATTTCTTATTTAAGATATTATTGGCAAGAGTTCTATGGCATCAACTTTTATGTTTGAAGCAAAATGCAATTTTTGTAGATGTTGCACAAACTTTTTTCTTTTCTTTTTAAGATAAGGTATCTTGGAAATAAATATTGCATTATAGTCTTGGAGCAATGGAGCATCTTCACAAATAATTAAAATTCTCTTAGCTGGAAGGTAAACACAATTTGAACAAAGCTTTAAAGTTCAGGGCTAATTTCTCTTGTTACTCTGTAAACAGTTTGATAAACTATTACAAGTGACAGTCTTTACTAATATCATCTGCTGATTTAGACATTCAAGAAAAAATTGTTCTAGCACAGAATAGTAAATATAGTATTTAATTCTGAAAAATATGGTTTCACTTTCTATATTATCCAAAACTATTCTAATTACTTTAAAAAAGTTGTACTTTAAAAAAGACAACTATTTTATAAAATACACTAAAGAGATTTAAGATAATTTAAAGGTCAAAGTTACATAATTACATTCTACTCTTCATTCAATGGTCTGAATCATAAAGGCATATTTTCATCTCTTGTTTTACTCACCATTCTCAGTCTTTAAAAAAAAAAAGAACATTTGACTGAGTGTGGTAGCTCATGCCTCTAATCCCCAGCACTTTGAGGGGCCAAAGAGGGTGATTAACAGAGGTCAGGAGTTCAAGATCAGTCTGGCCAACATGGTGAAACCTCGTCTCTACTAAAAATACAAAAATTAGCCAGGCATGGTGGTGGGTACCTGTAATTCCATCTACTTGGGAGGGTGAGGCGAGAGAATTGCTTGAACCTGAAAGGCAGAGGTTGCAATGAGCCAAGATCGTGCCACTGCACTCCAGCCTGGGTGTCAGGAGTGAGACTCCATCTCAAAAAATATATATAAATGTGTATTTTTTTTGGAAAAAGTAAAGTTGAATATTCGTGAATAATGCTCTTTCAGGGTAAAACGAAATGAATTCACAGAAACTAATAGTCTGTGGTGCAACAATTAAACGCCATGGACAGTGCTAGGCTATTTGTTTTATGTGATATTATGTTATGAGTAACATTTATGTTGTATGTGACATTTATATGTGGTTCACATAAAGAATAAGAGGTAAAAAGACACATAGAGATTTGAATCACTAATTCATCTTCATTTCAAATCATGTTTTTCATTTTTCTTTCTCTTGTTATTAATATCACTAAATCATTTCCATGGAAACAAACCATTATTCACAATTAATAACCTTGGAAAAGGGTTAATTACTGCTGCCTAAGCTTCAGATTTTATCTCATGCAACTCTTTTTTGGTATGTGTAAATATAATGTAAATAATTGATGGTGGCTTTGGTAAGCACTTTTGTGATGATGAGTAACAATAATATGTATCAATAATGTTGGCAATAATAATAATAGTAATAATGGTTTTAGCCAGAAAGTTTGGTCTTTGAATGAGAAAAGATTGTAACTGTAGTAAAACAATTTTGAAAAAACTGTCTTTGACACACTGCTGTATTTCTGCTTTCTAATATCTATTCCAAAGTCTATTTTGTAATGCCACCTGTACTCATTTGTAAATATGCAGGCTGAGATCACATGCTTTGTTGTCACAAACAAGGTAATAGCTTGCACCTGGACTACAAAAAAAATGTACTAAGAAGACCTTGTTGGAAAGGAATTCTTCGTATGGGGGGGGTGGTTTTTCTGCTTTCCGCATATCAGTCCTGTTGTTATTTATACCTCCTCAGGGCAGGAGAGAGAAATTCTCCTAGCTGTCTAGCTAAGGCTTAAAGGGTAAAAAAAAGTTGCATTTTTTGTCTTTTTCCATCTATCTGCTGGAATTTATCATACTCAACGCCTTGATAACACACAAACAGAACCCCATCTCACACACTCACACACACACACACACTACACACAATATAACTACTAAAGACAATAACGAAACAACATGCTTGCTCAATGTAATTTAACTCAAGATCCGGGGCCTTTAGAAATATGTGTGCTGAATATGAAACCTAATCAGAAACATTTTTTCAAATGACTGTGAGTCACTGTGTGTTATTTTTGGTTGTTTTCTCCCTTGCATCTTTCTTCGTGGAAATGCAATTATCCAGGTGATTGGTCTGTAGGAGGAATGTTTTAGACAGGAATGGGTGTTTGACCAAAACTTCACAAAGGACTCAAAAGTAGGGGGAGCAAAGCCATCTCCATAATATTTTCACTTCCAAGCTGTTGTGGAATGAACGTTCATTACTACAACTTCTGAAGTCCCATAAGCTGATCATTGCAGTCAGCTCTGAATAGCTCAAGTGGGAGCAGTTGTTTCCCACAAATTCCCAAGCAAAATTCTGGAGTTTTGAGCTGTTCTATTATGGTACAGATGAGGAATCACAAGTGCAGGGTTTTAACACAGACTCTATTATTTTTATAAGAAAGTGCATATTATACTTATGCACTTTCAGAGGCCGAGGCCAGTGGATCACAAGATCAGGAGTTCAAGACCAATATAGCCAATATGGTGAAACCCCATCTCTACTAAAAATACAAAAAAAAAAAAAAAAAATTAGCTGGGTGTGGTGGTAGGCACCTGTAATCCCAGCTACTCGGGAGGGTAGGGCAGGAGAATCATCTGAATCCAGGAAGCGGAGTTTGCAGTGAGTCAAGATCACGCCACTGCACTCCAATCTGGGTGACAAGACTGAGACTCTGTCTCCAAAAAAAAAAGAAAGAAAGAAAGAAACAATGAAGGTGCAAATGAGAGCATTCCATTTTCAAACCTGGTACTTCTTGAAAACTGTTAGGGTGTGGAACACCAAAGTGGGGGCAACTAAACTTCCCAGGTACCTTTTTTATTTTCCTTTATTAAACAGCAGATTTGGATACTAGCAATTGGAAAAAAATAATAATAAATAAAGTTGATTACACTGACATTCAACTGGGGGATGGTTCTCTACAGGGAAAACAAAGGAATGGAGAAGGGAAGAAAAACAAATATTAGTTAATAAAAAATATAAAAATAACAGGAAAATATTTAGAAACAGAAATTAGACATTAACAAGCTAGAAATTGCATGAATACTTCCAAGTATGTTTTGGATTTTGTTTAAAAGATGAATTTTCACACCAGTTTTCTTTATAACATTTGTAACTACAGTAAATTATAACAGAGCATGGAGTAGCATTGATTCATCCAAGCTTAAGGGTCCGATTCTGCTTTCTATGTTCTAGGCCCACATGGAGTCTACAGATGGTACAGAATGAAGCAGGCTTAAATTACTGGTTAGAACTATCAACAGGGAGATCACATCCTCCTCACCTTATACTGCCTATTCTGAACAGAATTTTTTATAAGTTATGGCACTTAGTGAAATAGCACCTAGTGGGATAAGAACAGTTTATTATATTCTCTCTTTTCTCAGCATTTAAAAATGCTGAGAAAAGCATTGAAGAAGGATTTCTTCTACTACTTGCCAATGATGTACCCTGCTTGATGCCATAAGGGAGTTATTGACATTGAATTATTTTAACAAATTTCATTTTAGAGAATACAGTGTACAATTTTCATCTTATTTTAAGTCAATTTCAGGGATTGATTCCAGCTTGATATTAATCCTCAGCATGACATTGTAGTAGACGATCAATTAAATGTTTAAAAGAATTACTAAGCATATCAGGATACTTACGATGTTCATAGCGTCATATCAAATATGGAAGTATATATAACTGTAAGAAGAAAACATCTTAAATCTCAAATAGTAATTAATGAAGTTTCCATAAAATATCCAGATTCTTAAATTATGTGTTGTGGTTTTCTTGTAAAGAATAATCAACTTTCAGTATGGGTTTTAGGAACCATGGTATCGAGGAGGTAAAGCTTCAATATAAATTTGATGAATGAGTGGATAAATTCATGGTCAACTTATCAATTATTGTATCAATAAAATGAGGTTAATATCTATGGAATGTGTAATCTGTATCATAGATGTATCATATACTTAATATTCAATATTGATAATAATTTAAAAATACCTTGAGATGTATTATTTAGGCTGTATTATTTAGGTAACCACCACTTCCTATTATAAAATGCCAGTCGTTTCACATATTTACACTACTTGTCTGATTGCTGAGGGCATTTTAATTTGCAGATCTAATTAAGATGGCAAAATATGAAATAAAGACATATTTGAAAAGCAAATTTTATAGCATGATGTCCTTCATAAGCCATTTCTTTACGCAAAGAGTGTTTCTATAGCATAATTGCTTGAACACCACTATTAGTTTATTTTGCCTAAGAGATATGTTTGATAATAAAAGTATTGGTGGCCTTTTAGCTTATAAATGCAGTCTATTGGAGTCTACCATCTAGCCTAATTAGGTCTTCAAGGACAAAACTTAAAGTCATGTATATCCTAACAAATCATTGTTATTGATGCCTGGTAAAATATTTGGGGAGAATTTTTAATGATCCCCACTGGATGTCTTAATGATTTCCAACAACATGCTTCCACTGATAAAATGAACACAACAACTCCTACTTGTTATTTCAGACTTCGATACCTAAACGATTTCTTACTTTTTCCTGAGTTTTCGTTAGATTAATAAGATAGATGGATAATATTAAATTTCAGTAATGCGGCTTATTGGTTGTGCTGTTTTGGTCGATTTATGTAGCCTCTGTATTCATCAGCTTACTCTTTTAGGTAGAAATAGTTATCAGTTTTAAAGATAATTTGTGCAATATATGTGAAACATAAGAAGCATCTAAAGGAGTACCATGTACTATTTTCTAATTAGCATGTCATATTGCACACTAATTAGAAAACTCATCAGAAGACAATGGCACATAAAGCAACTGATAAAAAACTTTGCTCTTGTTTTGGTGTGTATCACTTGCTTGTTTAGTTGATCTGTGCATATTTTTCTACTTATATTTTACTTTGGGTAATATTATCATTAATTTGCCTTCCCTGAATACATGCAAACCAATGATAGGGAGGTAGTGTCCAGAGAGCCAAAAATACTAATGGGTATTGTGAAATGTTTCCACAGACACTTCACATATGGATTACTAAGAATAAACTATATGTTCCTGTCAATCCATACTACCAAATGACACCGAGATGTTGTCATAGTGTTAAACTGACCCACGTAGTCTTATACCATTTGCACCTGTATTAAAGCATTGTCCACCTGCAGTATACAAAAAATCCTGAAACTTTACTCTGTATACAATGGATGCTAAAATAATGATAAAAATTATAAAGTAGAGAAGTAAAGTGTTGAAGCAAAAATCCCACCATCTATCCTTTGACTAGAGTAAAATTCATACATATTTTTGTCTCATTCTGTTGCTTGTTACATTTAAGAAATGTTTTGTGAGCAGAATCAAGCCCTGTATATGCATTGGTTATAGGCAAAGAGAAGTGATCTCCATGTGTATAATATCGCTCAACTAAAATGTATGCTCTGATGTGAAATAAAGATAAACTTTTCAGTGTATTACACCATTTTGAAAAGGACGATAGAACATTCTAGTTTTGATATAGCAACACTATACTTTTTTACCACAAATGAGAATGCTTATTGCCTCCTTTCCTCTCCAACCTTGGCACAATGTGTAAAAAAATAATTGTTTCTACATTCTATTGCCATCTGTTATGTGGCATTAAGATCAACTGCCCTTTTTTTTCTGTTCGTGGTGCTTTGTAAGGTTTTTCTTTGGCACACAGGTCATACCATCTGATTCTGCGGCTCTCTGCCCGTGGGTGGACAGCTGGAATAGTTGGCTTAAATAAGTTTGTTGCTTGTTGTTAGTTCTGGTAGAGACATAGTTCTCAATGGTTATTTCTTTAGTTTATCTGTTGGAATACAATTGGTTTCATTCCAGTAGACTATCTTCCCTTGCACTTGTTTTCAAAGCTTTTCAGTCTCTTCCTCAGATTTTGATTCCTTTCCAGTTCTCACAGCTGAAGGTTAGTAATACGATTACATTTGAGTTGAATGTTTTCAGTTTTATATTGGTGCTTTTAGTTCTTTGTAGACTCTTTATAAAGAACTTAGCAAATAATTTCTTGTTTATATCAAAAATTGGTTATTCTGTGAGTCTATAACATGAAGCAGTTTAACTTCTATATTGATGTTAACTTGGGATCTGAAGGGTATTTGGGGCTGGGTGCAGTGGCTCATGCCTGTAATTTTTGCACTTTGGGAGGCGGAGATGGCAGGATCAATGGAAACCACGGATTCGAGACCAGACTAGGCAACAAAGCAAGACCACTGTCTCTCCAAAAAATATATATAATAAAAACGTTAGCAGGGCATGATGGCACATATCTGTGGTCTCAACTATTACATGTCAGCCTGAGCGACAGAGTCAGACCCCATCTCTAAAAAAACCAAAAAAGAGTGTTTGGTTTGGCATAATCATGACACTTAGTCCAGTTGGATTTAGTGTGAATCTTTTGCTAAATTTAACACCTTTGAATTTTCTCTGTTGTTTACTTGAAAGGCAATATCTGATGACATGTTGTTTGTTTGTACCCCTCTAAATGCTCTTTCATTTATGTCAGCATAAAACAAGGATCTGAAAATAAGTGAGCTAAGAGAGTGTCAGTGTAAAATAGGAAGAATATCAAGAATGAGGATAGGTCCTTGCTAGCACAGATCCAGGAATGGTGAAGTGCAGTTTCAACAAACCCAAGAAAATGGAGAGTTTCAAGAAAATGATAAGGTAATAGTTTGAAATTATTTATGCCGAATAATGTTTCAATACTTTATGTTTCAAAATGTAGAGAAATTGTCATTCCAGAATCTCAGAAATGATAAGTAAACTATTCACCAGGTATCCAAAATGAGATTTTTCCTTTTAAACGCATGAAATGTATCATAGCTGAAACAAAATGTAAATTCTTGGCTCAAAGCCCTGACTCAATGCATGGTGATTTATCAGTTGCTCTTCCCCAAATTGCCCAAAACCAAGCTGATTCTGCATAAAATGAACAAATGTCCTTCTATTGACATGGTAAGTTAACATTCCTGTATGGCTATCATGATTTGCACTCATCATTTTCTATGGAGCTCACATTCATAAAGTTCTTAAACATTACTTGTACTACACCATCAGCTCTCCCTCAGTTTACTCTTCACAGGTGAAAGTGCAGTATTCAGTATTCACTTATATTATCATTCTGTAATAAATTAAATACGTGTTTTTGTTTGTTTTGGTGGTTTTGTTTGTTTGTTTTTTTGAGACAGGGTCTCATTCTGTTGCCCAGGCTGAAGTGCAATGGTGTCATCATAGCTCACTGCCACTTCAGCCTCCCCAGGCTCAGCTGATTCTCCTACCATAGCCTCCAGACTAGCTGGGACCATAGGCAGGCACTACCATACGTGGCTAATTTTTGTAGTTATAGGCTTTCCCCATGTTGCACAGGCTGGTTTCAAACTCCTGGGCTCAAGTGATCCTCCTGCATTGGCCTCCCAAAGTGTTAGAATTGCAGGTGTGAGTCACCATGCCCAGCCAATTTCTGTGTTTTAAAAAGTATTTTTCTTCTTCAGTGTATACCTAAAAATAACAGCAATGCGACTTCCCATATACCATTAGGAAATTCCAATAAGAAATCAACAATGACCAATTTCAACCTATTAAATAAATTGTTTGTAGTCTGAAATCGGAGTTCTTACAATAATTTAACAATTTTAAAATGTTTTTATTCCATTAAAGTAAGAATTCAATGTTTATGTATTGCATCACTATCTTTTCAAACTTGAGAAAATAATAACTTTAAAAAAATTATTTCTCTACTATTTTATAAGGCAAACTTATAAATTTGGAATTAAATAGACATTTCTAATTGCTTTACCAAAAGCAATTTAAACATAGAACTCAAAGAAAAAGTATCTTTGAGTTCTATGTACCTTTTACCTAATCAGATCATAGCTTTCCCCCAATATTTCTTGTTAAATATTAAAAAAATCACAATCTAGATAATTCTGATGATACTACCAGCAACCACTTAAGATAGGAAGAGATAGATACTAATTAAAATTTTATGATGATATAATACCATGAATGGTTAATTGATTGCTGTTGCAACACCCAAAGGGATCTCTGATTATTTCAAGAGAAAATACAAATGCTAAGCTCATAATAAAAATTAATTTAAATTCAAATTTTAAATATATAATATCAAATCACTGTTGAAATCACATTTCTGTAAATTTCAACCTTTGGAAAAATAAATGCAAAATGAGAAAAATCTGTTATTGTCTGTGTAATCCTAGGAACCAAATTATAAGAAAAGAAGTTTATAGTTTATTCTTAAATGTTGAATTAAATGGATGGCATTTGAGGTAAAAACTTTATCAGGATTTTTTTTTTTTTTTTTTAAAAAAAAAAATTTTTTTTTTTTTTTTTTTTTTTTGAGGTGGGGTCTTGCTCCCTTCCCAGCTTGGAGTCCAGTAGCACAATCATGGCTCACTGCAGCCTCGACCTCCCAGGCTCAGGTTGATCCTCTGGCCTCAGTATCCAAAGTAGCTGAGAATAAAGATGCATGCCACCACTTCCCACTAATTTTTTTATTATTATTATTTTTGGTTGAGACGAGGTCTTGCTATGCTTCCTAGGCTCATTTTAAAGTCCTGGACTCAAGCAATCCTCCTGTCTTAGCCTCCCAAAGCATTGGGAGTACAGGCATAAGCCACCACACCTGGCCTACATTTTTGGACAGGAAAAAAGTTGTGGGTTACAACATCCAGAATTGAAACACATAAGTATATGAGATGATTATGAGAGGAATGCCTCATGAACAAAAATAATTTGCTTTAACTCAAATTTTAACAAAATTCCAGATAACTGATTTTTAGGAATATTAATACTTTTGACAATGAATACCAAACAAACATTCTGCTTGGTTTATTTTGTAGAATTACCAGCATAGGAAGATAGAAAATATGCTTAGTTCTTTTTTTTTTCTTCAATTATGGCTCATGTGGGTGATTGTATTTCTCAAAAATGTCTTCCTCACTATTTCTGACACCATACTGCTCTTCCACAATCTCACCATTTCTCCATCAAAATGTGGTGGCTATTTTTCCTTCCCAAGAAAATGAATAGGACATTGTAATTGCTGTAATGAATGTAATGTGGCAGAAGTGACGTACTGTGAATTCTGAGTCTAGGTAATAAACGAGATGTGGCTTGTACCTTCTTTTCTCTCTTGGGATGTTTGATGATGAAATCCAGCTGTCGCATTATTGAGAAAGTCCAGTCAACAAAGAGAGGGCATATGTAGTGTTTCACTCAAAAGCTCCTACCTAATGTCCCAGCTGACAGCCAGCATCAACTGCAGCTGATTTCAGTGAATGAGTCTTTGAAAGATTCCAGCTCTCATCCTTCCAGCCACCCCAGATGGTAATGAATGAAACAGAAATGATCTATTCCATTGAGCCCTACCAAACTCAGTTTTGTGAAAAAGGTTAATGGGTTGCTTTAAGCTACTACTGTTGGTGTGGTTTGTATATATTATTTTAAAATACATGTGGTTTATTACTATTTAGGTATGGCTAGGCTGACAGATCAAGAGGCAACTGCCATTGAAAATATGGTTCTTTTTACTCACAGATCCCAAGAGGAAAGGCCACAAGAGGCCCCATGGGAAGCACTAGTGTCAGGGAGTGGGGAAAACATGGACAAGATCTCTTATTGTGGGTCTACGGGGAGGAGTGGGTAAGGCAGGCAGGATACCTAGGTTTAGGATTGCCTAGTTTGAATAATTTCAGCTGCTTCTGGGGCAGAAGGGTTGTTCCAAGTTGTCTAGTACCTGGTTCTGGAGTGATTAGAGCACAGGAATAGTGACTCTGAATGGGGGAGCCTGACAGAGGACTTAGTTGGGGGTGTGGCTTCTGATTTGCATTTGAAAGGCATGCTTGAGCTTGAACTGTTCACTATCTCTAGGAATTGCCCCTGGGAAGGGCAGACTCTCCAGAGTCAGCAAGGCCCTAGGTACCAAAGTACCACAATGCAGAAAATAAAAAAGTGATGGTTAATAGAGTAGCAATAGGTAAACTATATATAGATAGATATGTATGTGCAGATGTATGTACAGATATCTATCTATATAGTTTACCTATAGGTACTTAATTTAAGAGAGATATAGATAGATATTTAAGAGAAATATAGATATCTGTACATACATAAACTATATATATAGTACATAAATATATATATAGATAGATATCTGTGCATACATATCTATCTATATATCTACAGGTCTTTTAATCAGAAGTAAGATGAGATATTAATTTAAGGATACCTCAAATTTAATCGTGTGGATCCAGGACTGCGGGGCAGGAAGAAGCCAAAAGTACAAAAAGTAAAAAGTCTGATTCACGTAAGTTGGCTGTTGATAGCTTAATGGGAAGTGAAAAAGAGGTTATTGGAAGTTGGAGGATAAGGAAAACTTGTTTTGTAGTGGCAGAAAGTTTTAGAAGAGTTGTCTGTAGTAATACGGAATACAGAAATTATAACTGATAAACTGATGACCTAGCTAAGGAGATTTCCAGGCAGAAGGATCAAGTTGCTTCCTGGGTTCTCATTACCTGTCAGAAAATGCCTGAGGAGAATGATATACAGAAGAAAGAACAAGTAAATACAAAGAACCAAGTACTCACTGGGTTTGAAAATGAACTTGCTCCCGATTCCCATCCTCTTCAGATGGAAACAATTCTACATTTAATAACTGGCTTCTGGGCAAAGATGGCATCAGGGTATTGACATGAAAATGTGATCTCTTGATGAAGACAAGGGTGCAACTGCAGAACACTTGGTTAAGAGTCCAGAGATTTGCGGTACCCAGATTAAACAAAAATGTCTTTAAGAATCTTGTATATATTTTCTTAAAAAAAAAAAAAAAATTAGGCTTCCAAGACTATCAAGAACATTACCCTGAAGTACTCTTTTAGAAAACCTAAGATACAGGAAGACTTATTTCAAGGAGACTTGTGAGTGTGGATTTTATCTAACGGGGCAAACTACAGTAAAATATATAAGAAATTCATAGATTTCTTGAAGAAAATAATATTGGTTGAAACATTGCCAGCTTGGAGGAAAAGATACAATGAAAAGAGGACTTTGTAGCTTTAAATTTTTGTGGGTAGGAAACAAGCTAAAAAGAGAACCGTTTGGCTACAAATACCGACAACATTGTATGGCAAAGGAGTAATGACTTAAAAGAGGCTCTAAGCGAAATCTCAGAAGACAAAGCCAAGAGCTGCCATTGAATCTCCAGTAGCTATGGAGACTCACTCCTTGTAACATGTGCCCAGCTGTACTTAAGAATTTCTGTGAAGAGTGATTTCTGGGTGTCTAAGATTTCTCTCCCTTTTAAATGCAAGGATCTATATTGCATATCTAACCATAATATATTGAAGTTGTGAGGGGAAGATAACTTGTCTATTTAGCTTATAGGTCATCAGATCAATAGGAATTATTTTCTAGAGACAGTATTAGAGAAATACAGGATAGTAACTTCCTCTGTAGCTGGATTTAATTTAAGTGATGAGATAATAAAACTCAATCCTGAAACTGATGCATAATGAAGCTAGTCTTTAGGAGAACAGGATTCTATTTTGCATATGAGGAGAATATGAATTGCTATGACCAGAGAGTAGATTGTGGTAGATTGTAGTTTTCAAAAAATGGTGTCAGAAATATTTCCAGGCCCACATAACCTTCCAGAAGCTTTCGTATTATTGTTTTAAGCTACAAAGTATGGAGTTATTCTGATGTTATTAATGAATGAGCTATTTATCCTTTTAAGGAAAAAAAAACACAAATTTTTATTTTATCCTTCCCACAATGTTTGTAGATTTTTTTCAATCTCATTTTGATCGATAGTTATGGATATTTGAGTAACTTTTGTAAAGTTTCACATCTTGTAATTCTGGAAGCCGGATTCAAATCCAGACAGTCTTTTTCCAGAAACTATGCTCTTAGTCACTAAGCTATGTGGTTTACTTATTTATTGAGTGCCTCTTACATATCTAGCACTGACCTAAATGTTCTACAAAGAAATAAAAATAACCCCATTATTATTATTATTATCATTCAACAGTTGGACAAACACGTACACAGGGAAATAAAGTTCCTTGCTTAAAGTCACACAGCTTGAGAGTGGCAAAACTAGGTCTTGAACCCTGGGAGTCAAGCTGTAGAAACACTGCTTTTAAACAATGTCAGAAGCTGCTGCTGCGGAGTTCTCTTTCTTCTTCTTTTTTTTTTTTTTTCCCCAGTAGATCGTAAATTTATTACTTTCTTTTCAGAAAGCAGAATAGAAAATCAGGACTGTGGTAGCACAATTCTAATGTCACCAGATTGTTTCTCCAAATATTTGGCCCAACTCTCATACAGAGATATGCTTTACAAAGATGGCCTTTACGAGGAAGTCCAATTTTTCTTAAATTTTCACATTGCTTTGATAACCACTTAACATTATGCTAAATGTAGATATTCTCGCAATTGTGTGACAATTTGAAGTTTGTGAATTTCAGTGCTTGTTACTGTAAAAACAAACAAAACACTCACTTCGTTTCTGAATTGCCACCCTGAACACTTTTTCAGTGCTTTTTTTCTCATATTCTTCATCAAATTATTGTAATTTTTTAAAAAAACTGTGTCAACTATTCCACCAGTCTGTGAAAACATTTCAGGAAACATAGTATTCAGAATATAAAGTTATAATATAAATTTGATGAGTGAGTAAATTAATTCATAGTCAAATGATAAATTTTTATATCTATAAAATATTATTTGCCTCTCTTTGTCAGAGAAATTTTTAAAAGAGTGTACAATGAAATGCATAACAATTTTTTGAAATATATACTGTAATACTTCCAGAAGTAAAGTATATGTATGTTATGTTATATTATAATTTTATAGGTATATAATATGGTATATATTATATATAGTACATACAATATATAAGTATATGTCACTATGTGTATTTATATATTTAAATGTAATAGGCACACAAAAATATCTTTTAAATTTAACAAATACTTTTAGTCCAGACACTGTTCCAAGCACTTTACAAAATGTTAACTCATTTGATTTCTAAAAACAGTCCTATGAAGTAAGAGCCATGATTTTTCTCATTTTAAAAATTGAAGGAACAGATACACAAACATCCATAAAGCAATTTGTTCAGTCACACATTGGGTAAGCAGGGGAATTTGAACCCAGGCAGTCTGATATTAGAATCTCTACTAGTAACTATCACAGAAAAATGCATATGAAATAGCTCTTAGTATGGCATCAACAAGCACTAGGCAAGTATATTAGACTGAATCATTCTTTCTAACCATAAAAATGTAATTTCATGTTTCAACCAAGGTAGTTAAAGGTAGAATTTGACCAAGAAAAAGATAAATAATTTTATTTTCTGTGAATAAGTCACAATAAGAAGAAAATAGACAAGTTATAGGATAGTACATCCTCCTAATATCACAGTGACAGCTGTGTCTTCAAGAAGTAATGTAAAAAGTGTTTCTTTAGTGTCTTAACTTTTTAATCAATTTAACAATCCCAGGATGGGTACTGAGAAGTAGCAGGACTGACTATAATGGATATGTAAATACAGCTGCGGGGATTCCGTTACCAAAGAGTGAAACCCTGCCCTATGATGTGTTACAGTTAAAGGCAAATGTGTGATCCACCAGTTTGGGGGTGATTGATCAACTGAAAAAAAATCCCTGAACAAGTAGATATTGCTTTGGTAAGGTACTCTTAATTCAGCAAGAGTAGATACAGCAGCACCAAAAGCATTCTATTTTGGACTTTTTAGGCTGACAACACATTCTTTTACTTTGCTTGAATTTTGACATGGGATATATATTATTAGCTAGATGCCAGGCAGTGAATCTTTTTTTTTTTTTTTTTCAGATAGATAAATAACTTTTCTCAGAAATATATTCTAAAGGAGAGAGACAGCTGGTGTCTGTACTTCTAGAATCAACTTCTGGCTTTTTCAGTTCTTAAAAAACAGTGTGATCTTAATCAAAACATTTCTTTCTGTGAGTTAGTGTACTCAATTACATTTATTTACTTGAGTTTTTCATTACAATCTAACTGATCATGTGATTAACTGATATGACTATGTCTATGGCTATGATTTGGCTGTATACTAAAGGAGGATGAATAAGGGACTAAGAAAAATCTAACAAGACCATGTATTAGGTAGGTGCAAAAGTAAATGTAATCTTTGCCATTACCTTTAAGAGCAAAAACCACAGTTACCTTTGCACCAACCCAATAATATCTGCCTCTATATTTCAGAAAAATTCCAAGAAGTGTATGAAATAAAACACATAAAATTATTTTTGGAAACATACATTGTAAATATCACAGTATTATAAAACCTAATATAGGTGCAATAATAAAATAAAGTATACTTATTGAGCATCTACTTTGAGGAAGTCTTTAAGTCTCATCTTGGCTATAAAATGACAATCATTGCAAACTTCTCTTTTATTTGAAGCATCCAGCATTCTCCTATTGACCCAATACTATAAGCTAAAGTTTCCAGCAGTGCTATTGTTATGAAACAACATATCTCAGGGATAACTGAGATTTAGAGTTACTAACATAGCATAAATAATTATCGCTTTGGTAAGAACAAAGTGAAAAGATGAATTTTGCATAAGAGATTTCAAGTAAACTTTGCCGGGGAGTGTGATGAGAAACATCCACTAGGCAAAATATTTAAAAGTATGTCCTTATATACAATACAGCAGGGGTCTCCACCCCCCAGGCCACCGATGAGTACCCGTCCATGGCCTCTTAGGAACTGGGCCACACGGCAGGTAGTGAGTGGCAGGTGAGCAAGCAAAACTTCATTTATATTTATGACTGCTCCCCATCACTCACACTACCACCTGAGCTGTACCTTTTGTCAGATCAGCAGTGACATTAGATTCTCATAGGCGCATGAATTCTATTGTGAACTATGTGTGTCAGGGATCTAGGATGCATGCTCTTTATACCTGATGATCTATCACTGTCTCCAATCATCCCCACATGGGACCGTCTAGTTGCAGGAGAACAAGCCCAGGGCTCCCACTGATTCTACATTATGGTGAGTTGTATAAATATTTCATTATGTATTACAATGAAATAATAATAGAAATAAAGTGCACAATAAATGTAATGCACTTGAATCATCCCAAAACCATCTCCCACAACCCCCATGGTCCGTGGAAAAATCGTCGTCCACAGAACTTACCTGGTGTCAAACAGGTTGGGGGACCATTGCTATATAGAATAAATGCCTAATTATGTACCCTATTACTGTATTTATAGATTAAGATATATAGATATATTATTCTATATGTTGACTTATTTATAACCAAGATATGTAAGACATTTTATCACATAGACTCAAATATATCTGATTCAATATAATTTTTCTTAGTAAACAAAGGCTGAGGAAAACCAAAGAAAAAATTAAGACTCTCAAAGACAAGCAAGGAATTCAGCTTGTAAGTAGCATGGAGAAAAATAGTATCTGCCAGAGGCATATAAAAGAGTAAAGGAGATTGACTCAGAAAATGAGTCCAGTGTTTAAGCACCATGAAATGAAAAACAATATACAGCGTACCATTATAATGTTTTAAAGCATTATGGATTTTATATTGGTGTTCAAAGCAACATCTAATCTGCCTTAGAAACTTATTTTGACATTATTTTGTACCTAGGATGCATGTCAAAAAAGCTTTGCTACCACACTTTGATCAGAATCAGACTCAGGAATAGATATTGTATCTAACTTCTAACTTAGCATCCTCAATTATATTTTATCAGATCTAAACTGTGATGAAGATTTTGGATGATGTGTAATAGGAGCTAAACAATTATGAATTTCACGCACGGAATTCAAAATGTAAACATGGTTGTGTGAAAAACAGTCATTGCCACGTATTTGATTGAAATATCTCATTTGACTTTCTGATAATTTGGGATGCAATAAAAGTGAATTAGTGGTGACATATAATATCCTTTTAAATGAAATATAGCTCTATATGTCTTTCTAAAGAGTAAAAATTATATATTTATTCATTTATGTTTTGAGGTTTTTCTTTTTATGTACACCAATCAGTAGCCAAGTACTGCCTACCATTTGTCAGTTTCATTTTAAGGGAAAGGTAGGTAAGAAATCCTCAAAATTTTCATCCTGAATATCTTTCCTATACTTTAAAAAATAAGGACCAGCTTATTGTAAAGCTTCACTCAACAAAATAGAAGCCAGCAGAAACTTACTCTACATTCTCTGTAAATGTAATTTAATTCAGCTTTAGTTTTATGGACTTATCTATGACAAGCAACTAATTAATTATAATATGTGATTCAATTTAAAAGTTATTATCAAGGTTTTGTGGCACAATTGTATAGTAAAGAAAATTGATGTAATTTAGTCCAAATTTATTGTTACTTGTTTATTCTAAAGATAATTCTGGTATTGGGTTTTTAAATTAAGAAATATCTAGGAAGAAGAAAGTTTTGTCTTTTAAAACATACATTCTTAGTGGTATTAATATCTCCTAACTTGCTTCATAGATAGTAGAAGTTTTATATATAAAATGTCTCATGTTCACACTTGTTAGTATTCAGAATGAAAAATATTTTAAATAGTGACAGCTTATAAAATTAAATATAGTTCTTACCATGTATATAACCTCATGACCAAACCTATTTGTAAAGTTTCTACGTCATAGTTTCCTTGGTTAGAAGTGAAGGAACAGGCTGGGCGTGGTGGTTCACGCCTGTAATCCCAGTACTTTGAGAGACTGATGAGGGTGGATCACGAGATCAGGAGATGGAGACCACAGTGAAACCCCATCTCTACTAAAAATACAAAAAATTAGCCAGGTGCAGTGGCGGACCCCTGTAGTCCCAGGTACTCGGGAGGCTGAGGCAGGAGAATGGCGTGAACCTGGGAGGTGGAGCTTGCAGTGAGCTGAGGTTGCACCACTGCACTTCAGCCTAGGCAACAGAGTGAGACTCCATCTCAAAAAAAAAAAAAAAAAGTGAAGGAACAAATGTTGTAAGTAAAATATAAAGCAATACTGACAATAAATATATATGATGATTCACTACTCAGTAAAAAATACCTAAAATTCAAAAAAATACACTAATGATCATTGTACATTCAGAAACTCAGCCATTAATCCTCTGGCAAATTTTAAGTCTGTGATTCAGAATAATTTCCTTGCAAATATCCAAAGAAACCAACAGTATCTCACAAAGCTTAGTGAACCTCAATTCCATTAATTGAAGTTTTATTATCTATTTGTCTTTTTAATGCAGGCAAGACAAGGCATTCAAAAATAGATAATATACGGGATCTAAACAATTAGATCCCATTAGAGTATACTTTAGAGTGAGTTTTCAGAGTTTATGTTTTATTCTTGATTCCTCACACATTTACTTAAAACTCTTAGACTATTTACGACTATCTTCTTATTCATATGGACCTTCCAGGTCAAAGAAACATGAATAATGAAATTATATATAAGAAATATCTTTTAATTAGACAAAGATTATAGAGCCTATAAATACAATGAAATATAACTCAAGCTCTATCATAAGAATTCACTTTTTGATTGATAGTTGCTAAATCAGTAAAGCAGAAACCCAGACAGGAAAAGACTTGATTGTGTACTACTAGGCAGAGTGTGAGAGGCCAACTTTTCCTCTAGTGTTTCTCTGTTGTATTCTCTGTGCCTTTGTTCCACTTTGTCTACATTCTTCCAATGTCATCTCATCCAGTCCTACAAATTCAAACATAATATTCTTGTTGATGATGCTCAGATTTGCATCTTCAGTTCTTGTCTCTCCACTCCCACTGCCTTATACTCTTTTTTATTTTCTTCATATAACTTACAAAATTCATTATTTCATTTTTTTTTTGTATACTTGATTTGTTTTTGTCTGTCTTCCTCACTGTAATGTAAACACTGAGATCAGAGATCAGAGTCTAAAACAGACTAGACCAGGTCTAGTTCAATTGGTTCATAGTAAGCAGTCGATAGTTACAGATCTTTGAGTTAACGTTGACATACTATTTTTTCTCACTTGTCTCTTCTGCCATCTACATATTCTCCTAAGTATCCTCTGTGTTGGTACATGATACTAGTAATCATATAATTAACATTAGCTAGAAGTCTAGGTCCTTACCCAGTCCATCAACAAGTTCCATCAATTTCATCTTCAAGATGTTTCCTGCAGAGCTCTGCCATTTCTTTACTCTAAGAAACATCATCATTTCTTACTTGGACTATGCAAGTTTTCAAACTTGCCTCATTTATTTCTACTCTTACCCACTTGCAAAATATCAAGTGATTTTGTTAAACCTAATTCTAATCACAATATTTCATGCTTAAAAATCTTCAATGGTTTTGTACTGTGCTAACAATAAAAAAGATTTCAAAATAATATTAGTGATCTACAATATCTGAATTTATTTGTGATCCTTATTTTCTTTCCAGTCATTTCTTGCTATTATGTCCTCCCTAGCTGACTGTGTCCACTCATGCTGCACTTCTCTTCATTCCTGGAAGAAGCCACTCTCTAGTCCACCTTAGGGTATTTGCATATATTGGTCCTCCTACATGGAATAATTTTCCTCCTCTCTTTTCAAGTAGCTAATTCTGTCTTAACCTTAAAGTCCTACATTAATATTAATGTTCTAGAGAAATCTTTGTTCATCTTACTCCTACAATTAAACACCACCTTAATGCCCCAATATACCCTTGCTGTTTCCTTCATAAAACTTGACAAATTAAAAAACTTTAAAATTTGTTTTTGTTTGTGTCTATCTTTCTCACTGTAATGTAAATTTTTTTAAAATTTATTATTATTATTATTTTTGAGATGGAGTTTTGCTCTTGTTGACCAGGCTGGAGTGCAGTGGTGTGATCTTGGCTCACCACAACCTCTACCTTCTGGGTTCAAATGATTCTCCTGCCTCAGCCTCTGGAGTAGCTGGGATTACAGGCAGGTGCCACCACACCTGGATAATTAATGTAAAATCTTTGAGACCAGAGACTATGCTGTTTAGTTTGCTTGGCTTTTAGGCAAGTTAACAATCAATAATTACTATGGAGTAATGAAATCCTTTTATCTCATGATGTGTCCTACCCCAAAAACACACCAAATAATCCCTCAGAGGATTTAGTTAACAGCCAAGGCACAACTAAAAAGAAATTTTAAATAGTTCAATCAAACTATAGCCCTAATGGTTAGATGTCACATAGTGTAATCATAGTATATGTCAAATTTCTTCAGTTACGAGCAAAATCAACCCAATTCTAAGTAGAAAAAATTTGATATTTCTTGATTGATGTGAGATAAGCCAGGGATTAATCTGATTCTGGTATGCTTGGATCCAGGGACTCAAACAATATACAGGGTTCCATTTTTGTCTTCACCTGGACTCACTTGATTGCATGACAGAATAGAAATTTTCTGACTTCCTAAAACATACATCCAACCAGCCTAGTAACCCCGGGAGAAATAAAATATTTTATTAAGTACTTCAGGTAATTGGCGCAAAGAAAAATTTTATTAGCCTGCATTGGTTATATGCTTATTTTGAACCAGTAACTTTCCCAGGGATAATCTTGCTTACCGGGCCTCAGGTTTTATATCCATTAGTGCAATGCTGATCCAAGAATAGTGGGGATGCTATTAGATGACAAGTACAAATATTCTAGAGAAAAAGGGCAAATCATATTTCTACTACCAACTTTTTGTCAAAAGTGATGTTAGTTTTATTTTAAATTAAGTCTCTGCTGAATCATTTCTTAACAGCTTTAATAAATGCAATCTAATTGATAACTTTTGTTATCCTACTCTTGTATTTTGCCTGTTGTTGAACTCATAATACATAGGTAATGACCACTCAAAAGACAAGTAAGAATAAGCCTACTTTGCATTTTATGTACAGGAGACAAATATTAAAATGTTCAAATGCAAGCATTATTTAAAACAACAGATTATGATTGGTCCATAAAACTCATGGAATATCCTCCTATCAGAGATTATCAGGAAAAAATGAAAATGTAACCCTTTTCAAGAACTTTTGAAGAGGAAATAAATATTGAAAAGAGATGTCAGTCTAGTTGGAACGAAAGCTTTTCATCTATAACTAGCAATGATTACCTTGAGCTTCGATGAACTAGATTTCCCCAAAGTTTATTGATTTCAGCCTTTAATTTAAAAATAAGATGTAGTAGTGATAAAGATCCTAATAAAGCATAAGAAAACTTTCATATGATTTTTTTTTTCTAATGTGGTCAGTTGTGTTAAAAATATCAAAGTGAGAAATGACAATTATAAAACATTAAAAAAATTCATCATTTTAGGCCTTTCAGTGAGATTGTGTTAAAGGAGATCTTGCCTAGGGCTCTAATATCCACCCTGCAACAGGATAATACATTTGGGACTTTTGTATGGTTATCTAATATTTAAAAGCGGCCTGTTTGAAATTTTGTTTCTAAGTAGATATTATTTACAGTTTGTGAAGCGCAATGAATTCAGTCTATAAATCAGTCTTCAAGAACACAAATCTTGTTGGCTGCCATGTTAATAAATCAACTTACTTAAATAATCTTGGGACTCTGACAATGATGCAGGCTGTGGGCTTGGAAATTTAGCCATTGCCTTACTGTGAACTCGATCTTCTGACACTTTAATGGATTGAGGTCCTATTTCTGATGGTTCAGTTTATACATGGACATAAACTATTTTGAACACTTCAGAGCTGAGAGCTAAGAGCTGATGTCCAGGTTTGGAGTCAAACTGTCTGTCCTTAGGACTAACTGGGATGGAGTAAAGTGTACATCTAAAGAGTTTCCATTATATGTATAATTACTGCCCTAAATAATATCATATATACATGGACAACCAAACAAAGTAACAATAAAACAATGGGTATTTCAGAGGAGATGGTATATTTTCACAAGCTTCCCTCATCTCTTCAAGTTAACTAACTTTATTATTGTGTGTGTGTGTGTACGTGCGCACGCTTGTATGTTAAAACAAACGGATGCTGTTGCTTCAAGGAATGATTGCAGCTTTCAAAAAGACAGAGTCTGATGTTTGAAGCACTTTAATTGTACTTTTTTCCTAGTGTCTGGAATTGTTTGGCAATAAATTGTATTCTATGCTGCTTCAATTGCTAGTTTTTTCAGATCCGACTGCACTTAATTACTCAAGACATGATCTGCTAAAAGCTACATCTGGAAACAATGTCACTCACTGCGTTTGGCACTGAAAGTTGGAATTACGTTAAATGAATACTTTTAACCACAAAACTTTGAGAAAAATATTACAGCCGCCAGGCACTTTCTGTGGATTTAGCTTAAAACGAATAGGGTATGCTGTTTACTCAATATTTACTTTCTGAACCTCCTTGCTGTGACTATGGTGATGTCATTGTCTTTGTTTACCTTTATCTTTATTATGCATCTGACCAGAGTTTCCCATATAATTCTTGTCCTCTACCATATTAAGAGCAGATCTTGTCTTTTCTACTCATCAATTTATTTTTTATTCCTTTTTTTTTTTTTTTTTTTTTGACAGAGTCTCGCTCTGTTGCCCAGGCTGGAGCACAGTGGCAGAGTCTGGGCTCACTGCAAGCTCCGCCTCCCGGGTTCACACCATTCTCCTGCCTCAGCCTCCAGAGTAGCTGGGACTATAGGTCCCCGCCACCACACCTGCCTAATTTTTTGTATTTTTAGTAGAGACAGGGTTTCACCATGTTAGCCAGGATGGTCTGGATCTCCTGACCTCGTGATCTGCCTACCTGGGCCTCCCAAAGTGCTGGGATTACAGGCGTAAAGAACCGCGCCCAGCCTTTATTCATTTGTTTTTGAGAGTTTCTTGCCCTGTCACCCAGGCTGCGGTGCGGTGGCACAATCATAGCTCACTGCAACCGTGACTTTCCAGGCTCAAGTGATCTTGCCAGTTTGCCTCCCAAGTAGCTGGGTTTCAGGCATGCACCACCACACTCAGCTAATTATTTAATTTTTTGTAGTGATAGAGTCCTGCTGTGTTCTTCAGGCTGGTCCCTAACACCTGGCCTCAAGCTGTCCTCCTGCCTCAGTCTCCCAGAGTGTTGGGATTAAAGGCGTCAGCCACCACCCTCAGCTGTTTTATATGCTAAGCATAGTATTGTGGCCGGAATTGGTGGGTTCTTGGTCTCACTGACTTCAAGAATGAAGCTGCAGACCCTTGCAGTGAGTGTTACAGTTCTTAAAGATGGTGTGTCTGGAGTTTGTTCCTTCAGACGTTCAGATGTGTCTGGAGCTTCTTCCTTCTGGTGGGTTCCTGGTCTCTCTGTCAGGAGTGAAGCTGCAGACCTTCATGGTGAGTGTTACAGCTCATAAACGCAGCATGGACCCAAAGAGTGAGCAGCAGCAACATTTATTGCAAAGAGCTAAGCAACAAAGCTTCCACAATGTGGAAGGCGACCTCAGCAGGTTGCCACTGCTGGCTCTGCCAGCCTGCTTTTATTCCCTTATCTGACCCCACCCACATCCTGCTGATTGGTCCATTTGACAGAGGGCTGATTGGTCCGTTTTGACAGAGTGCTGATTGGTGCGTTTATAATCCTTGAGCTAAACATAGAGTGCTAGAGGGAAAAGTTCTCCAAGTCCCCCCTAGGTTAGCTAGGCACAGAGTTAGCTAGATACAGAGTACCAATTGGTGCATTTACAAACCTTGAACTAGACACAGAATACTGATTGGTGTATTTACAAACCCTGAGCCAGACAGAGAGTGCTGATTGGTGTATTTAGGATCCTCTGGCTAGACATAGAAGTTCTCCAAGTCTCCATTTGCCTCAGGTGCCCAGCTGGCTTCACCTAGTGGATCCTGCACCTGGGCTGCAGGTGGAGCTGCCCCCAGTCCGGAGCCCACCTGCACCCCTCAACCCTTGGGTCAATGGGACTGGGTGCCACGGAGCAGGGGGAGGTGCCTGTGGGGGAGGCTCAGGCTGTGGGGGAGCCCACCGCAGGGGAGGGGAGCTCAGACATGGCTGGCTGCAGGTCTGAGCTCTGCCCCAGGGGAAGGCAGCTAAGAATTTGAGTGCAGGGCAGGCCAGCTGGCACTCCTGGGGGACCCGGCGCAACCTCCGCTATTGCTGGCCCGGGTGCTAAGTCCCTTGCTGAGCCCCTCGGTGTGCTGGGCCTGCTGAGCCCGAGCCCGTGCCCGCCTGAACTGGCACTGGCCCACTGAATGCTGCCCTCTGCCCCGGTTCCTGCCAGTGCCTCTCCATACCTCCCCGCAAGCAGAGGGAGGTGGCTCCCGCCTCAGCCAGCCCAGAGAGGGGCTCCCACGGTGCCCTGGCAGGCTGAAGGGCTCCTCAAGCTCCACCAGAGTGGACTCCGAGGCCGAGGAGGTGCTGAGAGTGAGGGCTGCTAGGCACATTGTCACCTCTCAGTATGCAAAATATTAAACTTAGCCTTTGGATGTCAAAGGCAACACAAGATTTTCCCATTTGAGAAAAAGTTTATTTTAATTTCAGAAATGACAGAGAAGTTCTTTAGAGTTTCTTTCATAGAATTGAAATATATGCTTCTGTTGAGCCCACAGCTGTTTGGCTTCTTCACCGAGTACCCAGTGAACGTGGCTTATGCTACATGGAGACCATGGCTTGGGCACATTCTGTACTATTGTGGATCGTGTATTTGTTTCGAACTGTAAACATGCCTGGGCTTCAAAAGATGACTATGGTGATGTCTTTGTTTTGCTTACTTGAGGTTGAATCAGTCCAAAGGTAGCAGTGATATAAAATTAATAGTATATTCAGTTAAATACGAGTCTTTAGAAACTAAGTATAATATAGATACTAGTGAAAGTGCTAAGACTTATTAATAAGATACATTTATTATAATGTAATACAATAATATTTAGAATATGTAAATATCTTAATAAGTATCTTTTGCATAAAATTTAATGCAATAATAAGATCATTTCTATGAACTTTTTTCCTGGCTAACAGTATTATTTCTGATGTGTTTAGTTTTCAGTGACATAATGAGATACATGATTGTGTTTTCCACTTCAACATGATTTTAAAATATTTTTTCTTATAGAAAAAAGTTTAGTTTTAGTAGAACCCCCTGCTGCTTTTAGTATTTATTATTGATGATCAGTTTATGTCTTCAGAATCTACTAGCTGCATGGCTAGCTTTTATTATTTTCCTTATGTAATTTAATAAATGCAGCCTTATATAACATCTTTTTAAATTGACTGAGGTTAGCAGCACATGAGAGCAAAATACCCCACAACTCCATTCATCTTTGATATTTGATTTACAAGCTACAGTTAAGCTTGATGATTAAAAAGCAAAGCGAAATCAGGGGAATCTGAATGACACCAGTCACTGAAAGACAGGCAGCTTTCTCAGCGATTTATATTCCTCATAGTAAGTTAATTGACAAATAGATTACTAAAGAATTGACACTATGCGACACTTTGGCATGGTAATTAATACTATATTTGGCAGAAGTCAGATGCTCATTGACCATCACAGAAGATGATCAGTTTATGTCTTCAGAATCTACTAGCTGCATGGCAAGACATTGTAGGGTAGATTGTTTACATTGTTAATTATATGAACATAATATTACATTGTATTAGTCTATCCATTCTGGAATATTTGCATTGATGATAATATATGCATTATACAGTTGAATCAGTTTAAAATCCACACTGTGCTACAGTGTAGATTGTATAAATTGTATTACCTTAATATGGCACTTACTGATGGGAAATAATTTAAGACTGAATGGTCAACAGAGGTCCTCTCTTTGAATACAGCACTTCAGAGCATTAGTGAAATGAGTCACAGCCAAGAGATGAAAGGGTTGGTGTCCTGATATCTGTATTTCTATTACCTTCATGCCACAATTGAAAGCATTTTCTGCATAGCTGGTAGAACTTATCATTAAAGAGCCACTCTTTTGAATAATGTTCTACAGATATTTGAACTAACTCTCTGAAGAAAATATTAAGGTTATTTTCCCAAGTTTTCTGTTAATTCTGGTATATGTCTGCAGTATTTTCATGCTATCATTGAAGTTATACTTTTAAAATATCAGAATACTATGTAATAAATCCTTCTTGGACTTACATGGTGTAATAATGAGGAAACACATTATTTTTTATTAGAAAAAGTTGCAAAAATTTGAAAACTTAAACTTCTTTCCCTTTCTTGCTTCTGGTGAATAAAGAGAGTTATAGAGACAACCTTACATGTCTGGATTCAATGCCTTGGATCGAGTATAGGGTCATGCATAACACTGGATTCCATGTTGACAGTTCCTCTAAAATGGGGAAAAAATGCCATTCGATACTGAAAATTATTGTGGGATATGAAAATGTAGACTAAGAAAGCATGCATATAAACTGCATATTCCGAATTTTGCAATTGCTATTTGGGATTAACCGCATAAATGCTTTCTGGTCATCTGCGTGCAAATGACCGATATGAAATGTAATGAATAAAAGTGCATATATTTTATATATCTCATCATACTGACATACAATATTGACTTCCTTCATATTTATTTGTAATGCGCTTAAATTGGAACACTAAGGAACAAAAACTATTTGGATATTTTATAGAAATTTTCTAAATAATTCAGTATTATAGAAATAAAGTTTAGCCAGCAGTTAACAAAGATATTTGGAAAGCCTGGTTCCATGATATCTCCATAGGAGTTATGTTGATAATTTTATGTGTTTTTCATATTACTTATATCAATAACATGTTTTCATCAGCGTTTTCTTTATTTTCATTTATTTTAAATAGAAAGGAAATTCTAGTTTATTTGGTTACAACTATCTCATGCTGTACTTGAAAATATTATTATATCTGATAAGAAAACAACTGCTGACCCATATAAAATATACATTTCCTGTACATTTTATTTTTTCTGTACTAATAAATAGATGCAAATCTTTATTTCTTCTTTATCACTATTAGTCTCTTTAGATTTCTACTTTTGTTGACTTAAGAATGATTTTTCTACCATATTTGTGAGCCACCTATAATTTTTTTCAGTACCTAATAACCTTTGGAAAAATTGAGTGTGTTTTCTGGATGTTTTCTTATTTTTTTTCTAGTGGAGCAAAGGCGAATAGTGTGTCCCCTGTCCTCCTCTTCCGTTACCCAATTGCTGTTGGTTTCCCAAGCAGCACAGTGGCGCTTATGAGCTTATTGCTGCTTTATCTGTAAAACCTTTTATCCTCTATCTCAATACCTTTTGTATTTCCCATTTCATTTTATTCCTTTACTTTCTAGATTGTTTTCATGTGTTCTTGAATCAAACAGGCTTTTCCTTCAAGGTTAATATTCTGTGTACTTTTCCTTTCTTCTTTCTTATTTTTTGGTCTTTGGTCATTCTCTCCATTTCCCTTGCCCTTCATATGGATCATTTACAACTTCATAAAAGTTTCTTTATTTGAATTCTCTGAAATCAACCAATGAATACTTCACTTTGTGTGTGTGTGTGTGTGTGTGTGTGTGTGTGTTTCCCTCTCTAGACTCCAGCCCATTTGTAACTCAGTTTTGCAATGCATTTCCTTTAGTGGAACACACATTTATCATACTGTACCCTGTTTCTCTTGGGGCTCTTTTGGCTACTTTCTTTAAGGACCTTGTGTAGCGTTTTTGCTTTAGCACCAACTGATCTAGACTAATCAGGATGAAGGCCCTTCAGATGTTTCATTTTATTTGAAACTTATTTCTTCTGTGGCTGCAGCAAACATTTAAAAATGACTTTTACCTCTTTTCCACCACAGAGTAAACGGATCTCCAGCAGGGACGAAATCTGTCATTTTATATACTCTCTCCTGCTTCCTGCTATGTAAGAGATACTAGAACAATGATCAAAACTGTGATTTCACCAAGCTGCGTGCAGCACATGCAAATAATGCTGATTTTTTTTCACACAGCTGTTGCTGAGATTTTAGAAGCATTATGGTAAACTGGAAATAATATTTCTCTAGGGAATGTTCCAGATTGACACATGTGAATATTCTTCTTAGACTAAATGAAGTACGAGGTTGTGTTCAGTGTTTTTCCCATTAACAGAGGATGGATTGACCGAATTATAGCTCAAATAATTTGCAATTAGTAGACTTGTGGAAAACCATTGTGCCTCTAACCATAAGGGTGTGAGGCCACAGGCTGCATCACACAAAGATATTGAAGAATGCTTTTTAATCATATTGCAATGATTTTTAAAAGCAAGGAAGGTAACTGTTGCTGGAAGGTGTGGAATCTATGGATATAGAGAAATGGACTACATCTCTTTTGGGAATTCCATTGTCCCTTCTAGCACTACAATTTTTTTTGATTTATTGGGATAAAAGTTTTCCTGGTCATGAGCCGGAAACTCTGTGTGTAAATTTCACTCCTGAGACTATGTTCCAGCTGTAGGATACTGAGTTTATGCTCCTGTCATGACACTTAAATTCTGGAGAGTTAACTTGTGTGCTAAGAGAATCCGACCAATGGAGTCATTAGCTTTTTTTCACTTAATTTTTACCAAGATCTCTAACAATGTTTCAACCACAGTAAAATTAGTATTTCTTTTTAAAATTTATTTTTCCATGTTGATATTTATTTCCACATTTGCTATTATATATACTTGTATTTTGGAAGAAAAGGTGAGTTTTTATGTTTTATTCTTTGATTTTGCAGGCCAAAAGTTCCTGTTTCCTTCTTTTATTTACCCTTCAACTTATTATTTTTTTTTAAAAAAAGATAATCTTAAAAATGGAAACTACTCATATTTTAACTAAATTTATGAGTTTCTTATATTGTTTTCTGATGTAGCCATAAATGAATGAAAGCCTTTGAGTTGATAAATCTGTTTAGTGGCAGTATGTAAGTATCTATAATTCTAAATATTATTGAGAAACCAGGTTCAAAGTGTTTCTTTTAATTTTATTTTTTAAATAAAAAGAATATCCCCATGAATGTTGCACATGGATAACAAATATCTGGAAGAACACATCAGGAACTGCTAAAAATGACCACTTTTGGGTTATGTAAGTAGGAGTCATATGAAGACAATAGGAAAGAAATGAAATGTTTATTAACATTGTATATACTTTTGTACTGTTTGACTATCTTGCCATGAACAATTATTGGCTTATACTTTTATAACATTTTTATAGCAAATACAAGCAAACTTGTATTTGCTAAAAATCAAGACCAACTTTAGTCACCACTGTGTCAGCAACTAATTTTCAGTAGAAGTTTACAAGGTTTATTTCCCACCAGCGTCAATTAGAGAAAAATAAAAATTGTTGAAACATTGGTTTCTACTTACTTTACCTCAGGAATGAATTAAAAGCAGAGTAAATTTACAGATATATTCAAGAATCTCTTATAAATGATGCATATAAATAAAACTACCCTATGCCTGTAATTTTTCTTCTTTCTTAGCATATTCAAACAAAATTGTTAGCTTACAGTATTAACCCAGTGAATGAACAAACCCCTTAGTTATATTTATTTGTTAAAGTTCATAGGGCAGAGCCAAAGACAGATGACAGCTCTTAACCTGATGTGCTGACTACGTTGGAAAGCAGTTCTTTGTAGTCACTGCTGTCCTTTTTAATCCGGATACGTATGTAATTGTTGAACTTCAGAATGGGAAATGTCCCTTCCAGTCTATCAATGCCAAGCAAAGTAGGGTGACTACGAGTCTTAGAGTAGGGCAAATATGCCTAAACTTTATTCTAGTTTCAGCTGCAATGGATTCTGTATTAAAACAGTAGCTAGAAGGGTATGGAAATCTTGCAATATAACTTATTACTTCTCCTTGGAACTGACCTCCCTCTAGACTCCTGGTCCTCATTATAGTTTTGTAACGAAATCTAATCAGATTTTCCTTTACTACAAAGGCCCTTCCTCTTACTTTGGCCATAATTCCCAAATATACCACTGTAGGCAGCTTCGCTTCCTTAACAGGAATGTGAAATTGACTCAGCTTGCTTTAACCATCTTTGAAAACGTTTGTGAGGGTCTTGGTTTCCCGCATGATACAAGGCTTACCTCCTTCCTCCATCTTTCCAAATGAGATTGGAAGATTCAAATAGAAGTTGGAAACTTCAGACTAGTTTCAGGATCAGATACATGATTAATCAATCTGCCTTAAGACATAAATTAAATGACGATATTTAACCTCAGAAGAAAATTAAATTATTACCAGAGGCAAAAATGACTCTCAGGTATATGGGTGGTGTTTATATGAGAATAACCACGTTCCCTTTTCTCAAAACCATGAATTGGTGATCCTGTGTTTTGAGGATTAACGAAGTCACCATATTAAGCCGATATCATGATTTCAGCTTGAGTACCACAAAACAAACAAAAAAAAACAAGAAAATTGTTCTCCCCATCTTGCTTCCAGACTTACTCCTCTTTCCAAGAACTCAAATGCCTAAGAATCTAGCCTTCTTTGTAAAAGATTATTAAATTGTAACCACAGAAACTTAATAAACAGAATCATAATTTTGACAGTTTTTAAATAAAATACAAAAGACATGAAAAAATAGATAAAATAAGGTCTTCAGCAGTAGCTTTGAAATGTGAACATATGGGACAGCAGTTAACCCTGGAAGACTGAGGCAAGTAGGACATCTTCATTTCAATTCTGTTTTATGTATAGTTTGCTGCCATTTAGCTGATTCCATATCACAATAGAGAGGAAAAACACTTGCATTGGAGGAAAGTAGAATATTGCAGTTTTAAAATACAATTAATATGACACAAGTATTGCACCCTTCATTTTACAGAAAAACAAAAATCAACAGTGAATGCATAAACCAACCAAAATGAGTTCATTTGAGAGTTGAAGAGTCAGTGGTATGTTAGCCAATGAAACTCTTCCAGGATAGAGAATGATGTGATCTATGGCTGAAGACTAAAATAATTTGAAAAAGCATGGCAATAAATTTTAATTTGCACCCCTCAATTTTTTTTTCAATCTCTATTGTGACTGATCTTTTTGCTTGTTATAATAACCTCCAAATAGGCATCCTTGTTTTAATTTTGTCAGCATATTGTTTGTTCTCCAGAGTAGATCTTTGAAAAAAGTAAATCAAATATTATCACTGCTCTTTATTAAAGACTTCTTCCTACATGTAGAATAAAACCCAACATGTTTACCATGGACCCTGTCACCAATGGTCCTGCTTATCTTCCAGTCTTATGTCACTCTTCCTTTGCTTCCTTATGCTGTAGACAATAGCTATTTCATTGCTGTTTTGAAAGCATGGCTAATTCTGCCTTAGATTCTTTATGTTATCTTTTGCTGCTACCTGGATGCTCATCTGTAAGATCTTTGCATAGCTGCCTTCTTCCTATCATTCAGGCTTCAGCTTAGCTGTCACCCCCTCAGAGATGCCTTCTTTCATCCTTTGACTAATGTAGTCTCCCATCCCCATCCACTTCCTACCAAAACATCTTGTTTTATGTTCTCCAAACATGTATTACTACCTAAATTGTTATTTGTATTACAGTTCTAGGTGATTCATAATTTGTTTTCTGTCTTGGACAACTAATGTGGAGAGAGTAAACTGTGTGAAAGCAGGGCATCTACTTTGCCATACATAACCTGCCTCTAACCTTGCTGGCTGTGTAATGGATGCTTAGCAGATGTTCAAAAAATGAAACTCCATGAGCATTCAATGTGCTTTCCAAAGTCAACTTTTCACCACAATTATACTCCATCTATTAAATAACTTGCTAAAACATAGGATTTTGAGAAGATCAATACATGATTTTTTTCTCTTCAACTATTTTTATTTTTTAATGAATAAAACAAATATCAACAAATATTTTAAAATGCTTTAGGAAAAGGAGACAGACCTTTGCCTTGTAAAAATGAACAAAAATATTTGTGTTGATCAACATACAGTAAAGAAACAAACTTTGCAGTAGAATGCAAGAAAAAAAGTTAAAGGAGAATAGAAAGATTGGGATGCTGGCATGATTCTGTGATCAAGAAACCCTAGACAGAAATAGTACTTTTTTCAATTGAGTACGAATAATTAGAAAAACTTAAAATGTAAAAAATCATGTACATTTGGATGAAACAAACATTGACGGCATTTGGGATAGAAATAAAGAATTTTTCTATGAATTAATGTATAGAAGCAAGTTATGGTATTAAAATATTTGCATCTTTTGAAATTTTATTATGAGAGTGAAGTGTTATTTATGGGAATTCTCACTAATTGCATATTTTGGTTTTCCATTTGATACTTAGCATTTGCTTGTGAGCTAACTGGTTTGACTACCACACAATAATAATAAATAATACATTTCATTTAATGCATAATAACTATTTTTGAATAAACGAGAAATCAATAAGAGAATGGAATAAGTGAGACAACACTGGTAGGAAACAAGGCTGAAAATAAGTTGGAATTCATAAGGTCAGAAGGAAGCTGTGTGAGAATGTAGCGGTAGGCTCATCTTGAATTATATTCATGGAGAAAACAGGGGAGTACTATATCATTCTCATTGTCTGCACACGGTGTTAGAACAAAGTGGAATAAAGTTAATGTCTTCAAGGGAGAGAAATCTGTCATTTTCTTGACTGCAAAACTGCATTCATAACTCTAACAGGACATCTTACAACTTGAAACATATGGCCAACAAGCGCTGGCATATTGCTGAAAGTAATCTGACTGAGGAGGCAACTTTCACCTTTCTGATGAAAGTAACCGTAACTCCTGGAGTTGATGTAATTTTGTGATTTAAGGACCAGTCTTAATCATACTTGGGCACCCTGCTGCTTTTCCAAGAGCACTATGCAAATTGGGTAATGCTGTTTGTTCGGGTTTTTTTTTTTTTTTTTCAAATTGGACCCAAATTGAATACAGCTTAATGTTGTTTTCCTTTCAGCCTGCAAGTAATACATTCACATAGGCATATATAGAACAAAAATTGTGAGTTTATCACTGTGAAATCCCAGTTTGCTTTGAGAGGAAGTTAAGAGGGTATTGATCAAGTATTTAATCTATGAGTAACACATTCTTTCACAATCTGAAGATATTAAGATTTTTAATTCATATCTGGGAAGAGTAATAGTCATTTGTGAGTAGAAAAGTAAATTAATGTACCTATATTTTTATATGTTTTTCCTATAGTAGAAAAAAACTGGTCAAAATGTTTCATTTAAATTATTGGTAAAATATCTCATTTAAAAAAATTCAAAAATAACAAAATAAAAATTCGTTCAAAAATTATTGACACCTCTAAGAGGTGTTTTTCTTTTTTTTTGTATTTAACAAAAACAGAGCAAACAAACTGCCTTGAAAAATGTAGGACCTGAACAACACATTGACATGTGCATACTTACTGTGCTCTTATTTTTGTTGTGGTTATTTATTATTTATTAAAATGTAGTCCCACATGGCTTAATTATGAGAATATGTTCTGAGACATACTTGTTAGGTGATTTCGTTACTGTGTGAACATCTTAGAGCATACTTAGACAAGCCTGGATGATATAGCTTACTACGTGCCTAGGCTATGTGGCACACCCCATTGCTTCTAGGCTACAAACCTGTACAGCATATTATTGTGCTGAAAACTGTAGGCAATTGTGACACAATTGTATTTGTATATCTAAACACAAAAAAAGGTACAGTAAAATATAGTTTAAAAGATAAAAAATGGCACACCTGTATAGGGCACTTACCGTGAACAAAGTGTGCAGGACTGGAAGTTGCTTTGGGTGAGTCAGTGAGTGAGCAATGAGTGAACATGAAGGCCTAGAACATTGCTGTACACTGTTATAGACTTTATAAACACTGTAGACTGCAGCTACATTAAATTCATGCAATTATTTTCTTTCTTCAAAAATAAATTAACCTTGGCTTATTGTAACATTTTTCACTTTATAGACTTTTACTTTTTTTTTTAACTTTTTTCACTCTTTTATAATAGCACCTAGTTTAAAGCATAAATACTGTACAGCTGTACACAAATATTTTCTTTCTATACTTATTCTACAGGCCCATTTTAAAAATTTTTAATATAAAAATTTGTTTTAAATTTTTTTAAAGAAAACTATGATAAAACATACGCCTCAGTTTTGGCCTACACAGGGTCAAGATTATCAGAATCACTGTCTCCCACCTCCATGTTTTGTCCCACTGGACAGTCTTCAGGGGCGATAATACATGGAGCTATCTCCTGTGATAATAACTTTTTTTTTTTTCCTGAAATACCTTCTGAAGGATCTACTTGAGAATGTTTTAAAGTTAATTTTCTTAAGTAGGAGTACACTCTGAAATAATAATAAGCTAGGCATGGTGGCTCATGCCTGTAATCTCAACACTTTGGGAAGCCAACGCAGGAGGAGTGCTTGAGGCCAGGAGCTTAAGACCAGAATAGGCAACATAGCTAGACAGTGTTCCCCCCATAAAAAATTTAGCCAGGTGTAGTACCATGCGCCTGTAGTGCCATGTGCCTGTAGTCCTAGATACTCAAGGGCTGAGGCGGGAGGAGTAAGTCCACTTAAGCCCAGGAGTTCAAGGTTGCAATGAGCTATGACCATGCCACTGCCTTCCAGTCTAAAGGACAGAGCGAGATTTTATCTCCAGAAATAAAAAATAAAATAAAATAATGATAAAAGGTGTACTATACTGAATACATAAACCAGTAGCATAGTTGTTTATTATCCTTTTCAAATATTATGGATGTACATAATTGTATGTGCTAGACTTTTACACAGCTGGCAATGCAGTAATTTTGTTTACCTTAGCATCACCATAAACACGTGAGTAATGTATTGAGTTATGATGTTATGGAAGCTATGGCTGATAGGAATTTTTCAGGCCTATTATAATCTTATGGGACTACCATTGTCTATGTGGTCTGACATTGACTGAAACGTTGGTATGTGGTGCATGATTGTATCTATTTAATAGCTCTCTATTAAGAAATACTCAGTGGTATATTTGCACCATTTTGTCATAATTTTATGAAAGCAATGGGTGTTTTGCTCTAGACTTTCATTAACAGCTTGGCAATATGAAAACTATCTTTATGTCTTTTAAATAAAACTGCATGTGCTACAACTTTTAAGATCAATTGCATTGATGGAGTGCTCCAGAAGAAATATGGAGATAATATTCAGTGAACTGAAAGGTGGAAAGTATTTCCTGGTCAAATTTGAGAAGAATTTTGAGGCAGTTAAAATGTGGAATTAGGCTGGGCACTGTGGCTCACGCCTGTAATCCCAGCACTTTGGGAAGCCAAGGTGGGTGGATGACACGAGGTCAGGGGTTTGAGACCAGGCTGGCCAACATGAAGAAACATTGTCTCTACTGAAAATACACACACACACACACACACACACACACACACACACACACACACACACTAGTTGGGCATGGTGGCAGGTGCCTGTAATCTGAGCTACTTGGGAGGCTGAGGCATGATAATTGCTTGAACCTGGGAGGCAGAGGTTGCAGTGAGCTGAGATCTCACTATTACACTCCATCCTGGACAACAGAGCGAGAATCTTCTCAAAAAGAAAAGAAAAGAAAAGAAAAGAAAAGAAAAGAATAAAAGGTGGAATTAAAGAGGAAAGGAGAGCTTAAAAAGTTGAAGACACAGATGGAATAAAACAGTGGTTACCTGAGGTGGAGGTGGGGAGAAAATGTTCTCACTCATAGGTGGGAACTGAACAATGAGATCACTTGGACTCGGGAAGGGGAACATCAGACACCGGGGCCTATCATGGGGGGGGGGGGAGGGATTGCATTAGGAGTTATACCTGATATAAATGATGAATTGATGGGTGCTGACGAGTTGATGGGTGCAGCACACCAACATGGCACAAGTATACATATGTAACAAACCTGCACGCTATGCACATGTACCCTAGAACTTAAAGTATAATAAAAAAAAAAATTTAAAAAAAAGAAACAAAAAGAAAAAAAAAGAAAACGAGATATAAGTCAAAGGATACAAAGTTGTAGATGTATGGGATGAACAAGTCTAGACATATATAACATGAGGACTGGAGCTCATAACATTATATCATATTCAGATTTTAGGTGCTCTTGCCACACATGCAAAAATATGGGTAACTATATGAGGTGATGTATATATTAATTAGATTGACTATGGTAACAATTTTACTATATGTATATAAAACAACATGTTGTATACTTTAAATATACACAACAAATTTTTTAAAAAGAGGAAAAGAGATAGCATGTACTGTAGATCCAATCTGGGCAATTATTGCAAATTTCAAAATAAACCACAAGCTGAGAAATATTATAAGTTATAAAAATCCAAAATTAGGTAGTACAAGGATCTGAGTCTCGGATAATGGGAGATCTGGTGTGGGTGGCAGATTGCAAGCTTGAGATAAATTTGGGAGAACATTCTGAACAAAATGTGCAGGTTTTAACAATTTGCTTTTTTTGCCCAGCATACATTTATAGGATAACCAGTATACTAGAACTAGAAATAAATAAATAAATAAATAAATGTCATGAAATATCTGCTCTAAAAATGTTAACCTCTTTGAGGTATATACATTATTTCTTCTTCTTTTAAATAAATAGGGCAGTTCTGTTCACTAGAGGCTGGCATCTAAGAGGAGACACAGTCCAGAGGGAACTCCCCTGAATAAGAGGAGAATGCCTTGGATACTTCCTTCCTCAAACTCTCCAGTTACCTACCCACCCATTGGTTGGCTACAATTTCACAGAAGCTAGAGGACAAGGAGCTGGAGACAAAGTAGAGCATAAAAATAAAAATAACAACAACAACAACAAAATGGCTGTGAGAGCAAGGAACAAATGGCTAGGGAACAGTTATTCTTTGTATTCACTTCTTATTGCTGCTGCAACAAATTATTAATGCCATAAATTTAGTGGCTTACAAGCACACAGCTTTATTATTGTACAGTTTTGGAACTCAGAATGTGAAATGAATCTTCTAGGACTAAAATCAAGGTGTCAGCAGAGCTGAGTTCTTCTGGAGGTGCTAGGGGTAAATCTGTTTCTTGTTGCTTTGGTCTAAATGCATACCTCCCAAATTCATATGTTAAGTCTTAACTCACAAAGTGATTATATTGAAAGAACCTTTGGACAGTTTCTTAGCACCATGATAAAAGAGGCCCCAGAGAACTGCCTTGCACCTTCCGTTATATGAGGGTGACATAAAAGGTGCCATTTATGAAGCAGAGAGCAAGCCCTCATCAGACATCGAATACGCTGGTGCCTTGATCAACTTCTTGGCCTCTAGAACTGTAAGAAATAAATTTCTGTTGTTTATAGACTCCTCAGTTTTTGATATTTTGTTATGGTAGCCCAAATAGACTAAGACACTTATTTTATGGACTATGAAACTTGCTTTTCCAGCTACTAGAAGCCATGTACATTACTTGGCATGTGACCATATCACTCGGACCTCTCATTCCATCTTTGTATCTCTTTGTCAAACCTTAACTCCCTGCCTCACTCCTATAAGGACCTTTGTGATTACATGGTCTGACCTGGATAATTTGGGATACTCTCCACTTCTCAAGATTCTGAACTTAATCACCTCTGCAAAGGCCTTCTTGCCAAATAAGGTAACATATTCACAGATTCAAGGGATTAGGACTCTGCCACATCTTTAGGGGGATGTATTAGTCTGCCTACCACATCCTTTTCCCCAATTTTGTAGTTCATTTTTCCATATTTGCCTGTGATTGAGTCATATCTTATTGTTAAAAAAATAAGATATGAACCAATTAATATGTCTCTGATTTTCTGGTATTTGGGAATTTTTTATCTACAAACATAAGCCACTATTTCTTGTTCAGCAGATTTTAACACAAGATCTAAAGATGAATAAGTGGCCAATATTTATTGAATGACATCTCTAACAAAATTTCAAAGTAAAGCTTTCATGTATACAAAAACATAAGTTATAATAATGTGCTAATTTTAGGATATTAAAAACAATTAGAGACATCCCAATACATTAATTTATGTAGTAGCCACTAGGAACAGTTTTAAAAATGGTCTATTCCTTGAATAGGAATTTCATCTATTAAAGAATTGGCTTATGCTAAATATGTGATTTTTTCATATATGCTATTTAAATGATGATCAATAATATTATCAGGCCCACTCTTTCTGAAGGATGGTGAGCTTAAATTCCTGTTAAAATCTATATGAGAGACTTGAACCTTTCCAGGTGTTTTTATCTATTCCCCTTCCACCATTTATTTTCCCCCACATTCTGCACTCCTGATATAAGATTACCAACGTTAAGATATAACTTTATGATTTCAGTGATCACATATGAATGGATCTAAATTTACAAGGGCAAAAGTAATATATCAGGGGCTCTAATAGTTCTTCCCATGAATACTTTTAAGAGCAGATGTATTCCTGTTTCAAGCATAGGTTCTAAACTATTGGGATGCAGGGAATTGGTCTTTGTAGCAAGCAGAAGTCCATTGAATCTAACAGGTGTCATTTAATTCAGGAGATGTCAGAAAAGCAAAAAGGTTAAGGAAAAGACAGGCAATATTGCATCTGAGAAACTAAAGATACATCATTTATAATTCAGTGTCCCAACAAAGGGCAAGAAGGAAAAATAATGCAGCTGCCAATCACCCACATGAAATAGCAAGTAAGCTCAGAGAAGGGCTGGAAGAGAGGTAACTTTACTCAAAAGTCCTTAGATCTGGAAACAACCAAAATGCCCTTCAAAACCGAATGGATAAGTGAAGAAAATGTGGTTAGCCATACAATGGAATATTATTCAGTAATAAAATGAAATGCAGTATCTAGTCATGAAAAGACATAGAGGACCCTTAAATGCATATTTGAGTAGTTATAGAAACCTGTCTGAAAAGGCTACATACTGTATGATTCCAACTGTATGGCTTCCTGGAGAAGACAAAACTATAGAGACAGTAAAAAGATCGGTATTTCCAGAGGTTTGAAGGAGGGCAGGAGGAATGGTTATGTAGAGCACAGGTGATTTTTAGGGCAGTGAAACTATTATACATGACACTGTGATGGTGGATATGTAACATCATTCATCGAAACATAAAATGTACAACACAAAGAGTGAAGACTAGTGTAAACTGTGAACTTTAGTTAACAGTGATGTATTAATACTGGTTATCAATTGTAACAAATGTATTATAGTAACACTAGATGTTAATAGGGGAAACTGTGAGGAGGAAGAAAAAGGACATATGGGAATTCTCTGAAAAAGAAATTGTATAGATCTACAGTATTGTTCGTTGAAAACAATTTCCTAATCCAGAGCTGGCCACTGGACTGACACAAAGATGAACAGAGCCGGTTTCTAGGTTGAATTGTGATGTAATACAATCTTATTGCAAAGGATCACAGCGGAGCCTGCTTTCTTGTCTTCATAAGATATTACACTCCTTCAATTTTTTGTTCCTGATTTTGGACACTGTCTTCACAGATTATGTGGAGGAAAATCATTTTTAAGTTCCTCATTTATCTCTTAAAGCAAAGGGCATATTCCTTGAAATTCAGGCACACCCCTTTGACTTAGGCCTCCGCTCTATCCTTGAGAGTATTTTATTAAAGTATATGAGATACCTTAAATTTTCCACTGTAGCTCAGCTCTAAACATATTTACCCCTTTCGTGTGCCATCTTCTATGCTAACAGCTCCCAGATTGCTTAACATTATTTTATCTTGGAGATATTACTTGTTCTTTTTTAATTTAGATGTGAGCTCTAATCAAGTAGATGAAGTTCTGATGTTCATCAAGAGTAACCACTTCCTTGTTAGAAAAGATACCTAAGTTAGCTGAGAGTAAGAGAACATTGTCATCAGTAAGCATAAATATTTATTTGTGTGAGTTTTTGTTCTCTCTGGGTAAAATATCCAATAATGGTAAATATATAAAAAACTTAAATTTTGATTAAGGGTATATATATGACATAAGAAAATCAGACTCTGAATTTTTTGTTCAGCAGTGGTAGATCTGTAAATATCAGTAACATTTTTCTTTTGAATTATTTTTTCTTGATTTTAATAGAAAATTAATTGTATACCTGCTTATACGATTAATAACATTTTCTTTAATTCTGTACACAAATATTTATAAACTAGTTTAAAATTATAAAATTGTACATATGGCTTAAAAAATGAACAATTTGGAAAGGCATATGATGACAAATAAACATTTCCCTTATAAATCCCCTACTCCCTAGTCACATGTCCTAGAGTATTTTCTATATAATTATTTCTTGTATATCTTTCCAGCATTGTTTATGCATATACAGGCTTATCTATGTACTTCAGTATGTATATAATGTCTAAATTAAAGCTATGAGGAATCATGCTAGATATATGTCTATACTTCATACACATTATTTATAAGATGTATATCTTACTTATATATATTTGACATCTTTGGACAATACCACATGTAAAACTCCATCAATCATGAATATGGGTTTTGGGTATTGATGTGTATATGGATGATGAATATGTTTTTGTGGCTCAGGAATATATTTCTGGGGGAAAAATTCAGAATGTCTTTTAATTATTGGAATGTACCTCTAATGATAATCATCTCATATAGTGAACAGTTCACTGTCTGGAGTCACGTTCTTCAAACCTTGAAAACAGAGTAGAAGTTACTGCAGATCACCAGGGTTCAGCAATGGATTTCCTGAGTCCATGTGTCTTGCAAAACTTGGCTTCATAAATACTGCAATCGTGGAGTGTTCTGAACATGACACTTATAATACTTCAAAAGTTTCCCTTTGGCTGTTAGCCAAATAATACAATCTTTGTTTGACTGTCAGTGGAAAATATTCAAGTAGATGAATGTACAGTGGAATGAGCTCTTCCTACAGGATTCAAACTCAACAAAATATTGCCATAAAATTTCAATGAGACTACATTTCTCATAAAGCAATACCACTCTAGATATTAAATGAAATTAAATATGTTTTATTTTCTGGAAATAGCCTTATGGATAAGTTATACACCTCCCCCATTCCAAATATGTTTTATTTTTATGCCAGAAATCCAGAATTAGAAAGCAGCAAATTGTGGTCTTTAAAGTTCTCTGGGGAGGCCTCTGTAATACAAATAACTATTTGTATTTTTTGGCTATATTATTGACAGCTTAATAGTTACCTAATAATGTACTACATTATCCCAAGTAAGAAACCTTTTGCATATCTGTGCAGTTAAGAATGGGAAAGCAGATTTAAAGACTAGTTGACGAGTAGGTCAACGCAAAGCCTATTAATACTAGTTAAGGTCTATTCAACATACAGGTGAAAGTGTTAACCATTTGCTCCTCAGCCAGTGGCTATTGAAGACCCTGTTATTACCAGAACATGTTTCCTTGCATATCCAGTGTTACTCTATGCAATAAATTGAAAACACACACACACACACACACACACGCACACACGCACACACATCCCTCAAGTAATTAATAAAGGGAACTTAATGGTAGTCATTTAGAGCAAATGAAAGCATTTGTTTAAAAGGATGAAGCACAAAATGTGGAAGTCATGGGAAGTGGAAGGCTAACATTTAGTTGCAAATGTACAGTTTAAGGTTGCTTTGAGTTTCAGATATGGGATTTTGATGGTAGGATAATAACAGGGAAGGGAAATATAAATGAATTGTGAGAAGAGGCTAATGTTTGGGTGAGAGGGATTTTTTTCCTTTTATTTGCTTTTATGTGTGAGATTCTGTTCTTAATTGTATCTTTTGACTTTTTTACACAGTGATTACATAGCTTGATGTTTTATTCTTGAAACTCCCTGCAGAAATGGCATGTTGTTAACTCTGGGTATCAGAGAAAATTTGAAGAATTGGATGCTGTATTCTATTAACAGGTTCAAGAGCAAAATATCAATTTACATAATTTTCACACTAGCAGGGAATAAACAAATGGGAGCTATATCAGCTAAATCTTTTGATGTGAGGAGTCTATCCTCTTAATTCTGGCTCATGAGAGGTTATTTCAAATGCTGTAAGACACCCCCAAATTTAAATCCATTGACAAAAATTGAGACTTAAGCAAATTACTTTCAAAGCCTCTCTTAACACCATTACGTCGCTTTTTTTTCTTCTTCAACAAAAGCAATCCAATATTCAGTTTCTCTGTCTTTTTATAAATTAACTTGCTCTGCATACATTACTTCATCTTTCAGAGATTATAAAAGTATCTTAAATATACTGAGTAGTTAATTTTACATAATCCATGTTGGAATGCTGGTGAAAGTTAGATGAGAATGTAGAGAAGAAGCACATCTCCAAAGAGCCCCATTTATTTTCTTATGCTTTTTTCTCTGTTAAAATGTGTAAGTGTGTGTATGTGTGTGTGTGCAAATATAAAAATGAAATCATAATGTATTTGTTCGCCTAAATCTCTCTCTTTTCAACTAATCTATTTTGAACCATTTTAATACACGTAAGTCTTTCAATTTCCTTTTAAGTAACATTCTGTTGTATAAAGTCATTATAATTTTTTTTTTTTTTTTTTTTTTTTTGAGAGGCTGGAGTGCTGTGGCCGGATCTCAGCTCACTGCAAGCTCCGCCTCCCGGGTTCGCGCCATTCTCCTGCCTCAGCCTCCCGGATAGCTGGGACTACAGGCGCCGCTACCTCGCCCGGCTAGTTTTTTGTAGTTTTTAGTGGAGACGGGGTTTCACCGTGTTAGCCAGGATGGTCTCGATCTCCTGACCTCGTGATCCGCCCGTCTCGGCCTCCCAAAGTGCTGGGATTACAGGCTTGAGCCACCGCGCCCGGCCAAAGTCATTATAATTTAATTAACTAATCTATTAATAGATATTTAGATTATTTTTTACTTTGTCAATGAACAGAAACAAGAAAAACAACAAAACTACTACAATTTTACCACGTAAGTCTTTATACATGTGTCTAAACATTTAAATTCCCTACAATTTGAGTTACTATCTCAAGGAAATATAAAATTCTTATTTTGTTACTTAGATTTTCCCTCCAGAAAGTATCTCCCTATTTACATATCTAGGTGTAAAATAGTTTTTCATTGGTATTTTGGAAGAAGTCTTTTTTATAACCCTGTTGGATATTTGAGACCAAGTATAAAAACAGTTTACAAGGGTAAACACAAAGATAAGGAACATATTGTTGGTTCTGCCTTTTCAACTTTTCAGGCCTATTTAGTGTCTATGCAGAGAGATTTTTCATGTCAAAAATAGTCTACTCCAGACAAGAAACAATGTTGGATCTATTTTGGAAATTCAGCTTTGAGAGGTTAACTGATGGTCTTACACATTGCCAACTATTCAAAAGTCTGTGAATTTAAAGATGAAACTCAGAAGAGAAAGTCAAGTATAGGACTTTTCAGGAAAGCAAATGTTTAATGTGTGTGTGTTTTGTTGTTGTTGTTGTTTTTACTATTGAATGAATTATACTTAGTAAAATATGTAAAGTGAAAGATGGCAGCATTGGAGGGGGTTGTAAATCTTGATACCAGAGTACATTATATATATACCAAGGGCTGAAATTCAGAATGTCCAAAATATGTAATGTTTTGATGTTTTGCATTGGTAAATAATGGTCTACTGTTTACATTCTGACAGGAGTATATTACCTAGGAATATACTAATACTGAATGTTGTGAATTTTTTTTTGACAAAGGAAAAAGGACAATTTTATGATGAGAATTTTATATCCCTTGCTGTAAGGAAGCAAACTAACAAAATCTTGTAACATTGGGTAGTTGAAATATTTGATTTCTTTTCATAGGTAATGATGACTGGAAATTCATTTTAGTAATGGTCTTAAGGTTTGTGTTTAGTTTTATACTATGTCTCTCTATGGTTTTTCATAATTTTATAAATACTTTAGAATGAGCTTAGAATCAGAAATGTCATGTTAGTTAACTAATGAAGTTATAGGGGTGTTGTGTTGTTATCCTTAGGAATTCAGAAACGCCTGAACCCTGAATCCTGTCAAATACTTCTCTGTCCATTCTCATGAGGTTCCTAGAGGCTATTTAATTAATTAGTTTGGGAATAGATTATCGAATAACTTTATAATTTCCTAATCCCCTAATGCAGATTACCAGGGAAAAAGATGAGTCAGAGTTTGGTATAGTGGAAGCTTAAGTGGGATCTCCTACTCTGCCCCACTCCTGCTGCCACTGAAATGTAACAGGGCACAGCAGAGAGAGAGAGATGTTGTGAGTCGTCTACCTAGGAGACAGGCATGTTTTCACCATAGCCAGTTCATACTGAGCAAAAGATTCAAGAGGAAGGGACAAGCAGGGACTCTAGTCATTAAGGCAAAGTGATAAAATGAGATCCACAGAACGCCAAGGCTCTCATCAATTGTGTTAGTCAGGGTTCTCCAGAGGGACAGAACTAATAGGGTATATGTGTATATGAAAGGGAGTTTATTAAGGAGAATGGGCTTATAAGCTCATAGGGTGAAGTCTCATGATAGGCCATCTGCAAGATGAGGAAGAAAGAAACCTGTAGTAGTTTGAGTCCAAAAGCCTCAAAAATAGGGACACAAATAGTGCAACCTTCAGTCTGTGGCCAAAGGCCTGAGAGCCGCTGGCAAACCACTGGTGCATGTCCAAGAGTCCAAAGGCTGAAGAAGCTAGAGTCCAATGTCCAAGGGCAAGAGAAACTGACACAAGCATTCAGCATGAGAGAAAGATGAAAACCTGAAGACTCTGAAAGCCAGCTTTCCCCACCTTCTTCTGCCTGCTTTGTTCTAGTTGCACTGGCAGCCTTTTGGATGGTGCCCACTCACACTGAGGGTAGGTCTTCCTCTCCCACTCCACAGACTCAAATGTTAATCTGTGGCAACACTCTCACAAACACACCCAGAAACAATACTTTACCAGCTATCTCGGTATCCTTCAATCCGATCAAGTTGATAGCTAATATTAGCCATCACATCAATCATCCTGATAAAAGTAATGCTTATATAGTGTACATCACGTATATGCATAGTGTACGCACACAATATTCTAAGCACTTCACATATATCAACTCTTTTAATCCTCATAACAATCCTGCAAAGTAAGTATGGAGAAGAAAGTTGAAGTCCAATGAGGATATCTTCCCCGAAATAATATCATGAACTGGAATTTGGCCTAGAAAATCTGGCTCCAGAGCCAATGTTCTTTACCATTTTGCTATACCTTTTTTCTCCAATGGAGGATGTGATCCTGGGGGACAGACAAAGAAGAAAAATTGGTATAGGTAGACAGGAGCGTATTTAATCTGACATAAGATAATAATTTGAATCTTATCCAAAATTGATTGAGTTCTTAAGCAGTCACTGTACTTGGCTTTCTCTTTACTTCATTTAATCTTCACAGCAATCATTTGAGGTAGACACTTATTGACCCTATTTTGAAAATGGACAATCTAAGCAGAGGGAGACTAAGCAAACTGACCAAGTAAATAATTTTTGAAATTAGTAATTATAGCTTATTTTTATTCACGGTACTAGGCTCTCTGCTAGACTATGATAAAAAGAGTATTTTTCCCTAATACTCCCTGATACTTGCTTCTTTCTTAGCTCATTGCAATTACTCAGAGAAACTATGGTCAACCAGAATGTAGTGCTTCTTTATGATGGGATGGAGCCCAACAGTCTTTAAAGAAAGTCCCGGATTCACCTTGGGGTAACCTTCTGATGTATATCTATATCTATATTTATATCTATACCTGTGTCTCTATTTTTATTCTTGAAATTGCTAAAATGGGTAGTTCCATTGTTCTCTAAAATTTTTGTATATTAGGCTGAAAATTTAACTTCTGTATTATTAAATATTTCAACTTTTGAAAAGTTTTGCTATCTATCTTGCTTCACCAGAAGATTTGAGAGCCCAGAAATGAATCGAGTTATACCCGTAAAAGGGGTCATTAACAACATGAATCATACCTCACTATTATATTTTCAAAGATAAATCAAAATACAAAAAAATAATAAAATTCCCTTCCTGATTGGAGAAATTGCATTTCAAAGATGTTAAACTCCAAATTCACTTAAACTCTGAATTGCTGATAATTCTTTCAGAAATAGAGACCTTGATTATATGCTTAATATTAGTAGCTGTAGCCTGAGCCTCTTTTCACTCTATTCTTCCCAAACTTTTCATATTTTTCACTGCTCCCAAATTGCCATGCATGAATAAAAAATAAAAAGAGCTCTGCATCAGCTTTACATTCTAATGCCAGATTTATTGTGAACTCTTTCTGGTATCAGAGCTTCTATTTTCACTGTAAGTAGGTATTAATACTTCACATTTGTAGCAGTCAGTCTTTTAAATGGCATAATTGTCTTGATTCAACACATGACCAAATTCATGCCCTTGTCTCTGTATTTTTTCAACTCAAAAGGGATCCCCAAGTTTTTGTCTTGTGCTGTAGTGACTCTTACTACTACCTTATAAGGAGGTTTCTCCTTTTCTCCTTGTATCATTACTGAACTAACTAGATGGCCATTCTTAATAGATTACTGAATTTAAGATGCTGCTGTTTACATTTCTTAACCTGTGCTTTCAGAGACTCAGAGACTTGGGGGATGATTTTTGTTTTGTTTTGTTTTTGTTTTTTGCTATTTTGCAAAGTTGTGTGCTTCCCTTCAGAGCTTTAATTTTCTAAACCATAAGTTTCATCTGTTCACTGTTTCAGAAACATGAGGAAAGAACTTTCTATTTCTTTACTTTTAAAGCAAAAGTTTTATTTCTCAGCGGTTCAATTTTCCCCTGATTAACTCCAGTTCTCCTACAAGTTCCAGGTAAGCTCTATAATGTCCAATTTACTTTTTAATTGCACACGTTTCCTTTCTATTTTTGATAGGAAGAATAGCACATTGTTGCTTTAGAATTTAAAAAATTATTCCTTTATTTTTGTTTTAGGTTTAGACATTTGTTTCCTGACTATATCCTTCTATATTCTGCCTTTTCGGTTTCTTCATCAAAAGTAACTAGTGGGTCTCCCCCAAAGCTCTTTAAAAGTAATGGCAAAACCCACAATTGCTTTTGCACCAACCTAATAAAACAGGAAAACTTCTCATTATCATCTTACTAATTGTGGTATTTCTTACACAGGAGACAGACTTTTATAATAGGCTTTGAAAATAGTTTCAACTGGCTTCTATCCACTAAAAAAAGTGGATTTGGTCTTCCCTGTAGCTTCTTTTCACCTTCCCTGAGCTTTTACACAGGGCAGAACTACTTTTCCATGATAACTCTAACCTCTTGAAACTGCTAAATGGTTTCAGATGTATTCTTTTCTGATCGTTCTGGTGTTTCCTTTTTCAAATAGGTTCACATTTAAATAAATCACTCCATTTTATCAGAAATAAATTCCACAATTGTTCCAATGATTGACTGTGTTTTCAGAGGGCCTCAACCATTTCTTCATCTTATTTCCACTTTTGGAAGCCAGTTCAATTTAGTGTGTGTGTGTGTGTTTGTGTGAAATCTTTCCGTTCTATTAAATCAAACTGAGCCTTGGACATACTTTCTAAGAAACAATTAGGGTATTTTAACTTTTCTAACCCCATCTTTAAAAACATTTGTATTTGAGTATATCATTATTTCTTTTTCATATTTGTCTAGTTTGGCCTTTAAGCTCCCTGTCATTCTCCTAAGGAAATTTTTGTCTGTCCACAGGTCAATTAGTATACCTGACCTCATTTTTCTTTCTCTTTCCCATTATTCTTATTGAGAACACAAAATAAATATTTTTTTTTAAAAAGCATCCTATTAAATATTACATGTTTTAGTCAGTATAAAAATAGAGGAAATGTGAAAGGCAGAGATCTTTGGTGTCTCTCTGTTTTATGCCAGACCAGCTGCTATCTAAATTGGCTATCTAAATCTGGATTGATCTAAATAGTACACTTAATTAAACTATTTAGTTTGTACTTAGGAATGCCCATTAGAAGTGTTGATGTTCACTGGCTTATATCCTGACCTCGGATGCTAGGCGAGTTTGATCTCTTTTGATCTTTCTTGGAATTGAGTTCAAATTATTAGAAATAAAGAGAGCCCATATTACCCTCTGTGTTCTCAAACAATTTAATGAGTGCTACTCCACCTCCTGCCATAATTGAAAAGCTGAGGCTTCATTTCCCCTGTAGTAACTTTAAGTGGATTTCATGGCTTTTACTATAGCCCATGAATGTCAAGACCAAGAAAAGGGGTTGGTAGCTCTCTATTGCTGCTTCCAGGCCGTTATTTCTCTAACATCTCCGTATTAGTTTGCTAGGACTGCCATAACAAGATTAGGTACCTTAAACAACATAAATCAATTTTCTCACAATTCTGGAGGCTAGAAGTCTAAGATGAGGTGGTGGCAGGGTCATTCTTTGAGGCTTCTTTCCTTGACATTAAAATGCCATCTTTCCTTCTATCTTCATATGGTCTTCCATCTAGTGAGGCCTGTGACCTAAACTCCTCTTCTTGTAAGGACACTAGTCATCTTGGATTAGGGTCCACTCTACTCACCTCATTTAACTTTAATTACTTCTTTAAAGACCCTATCTCTAAACAGTCACATTCTGAGACACTGAGGATCAGGACTTCATCCTGTGAATTTGGAGGAAACTAATTCAGTCCATAACACCATCTTACTCATTCTTGCACCTTTGATAATCAACCTTCTACTGCCCTTTTGGTTGCTGATAACCTCTGATCTGATTATTCCTCCTTATTTGGAAAAAAAAAAAAATTACCTAACTTATAGGACTTACCCACATCTTGAATAATTCAAAGCTATGCCAATGTCCCATCCCTCCAATAATCTGTTTTATGCAGTTCTTTGATTTCTTCAGTTTTTTTCCTCCAAAAATCATCCTTTGACCTTTATTATCATCCAAAATTTCTGAATGAAAATATGTCACTCTGCCTTCTTCCATCATGTTTGACTACTGTCATTTAACTCTTCCTTAGTGCCATGAGAAAAGATTTATAATCTAATTTCTCTCAATATTTCAGACTTGTTCTTTCTTCATTTTTCTCTTCATCCAAATTAAATTTTGTGACTAGTAATTTCAATTTTGCTCTTACTAATATACCAAACATCCTTGTTTCTCATTTTTTTACTACACCCTTATGATGTTCCAGCCATGGATGAGCCCAATTATACTTTGTTCTTATCCAAGCACAGAAAAAGAAAGTCCAATGAAAACAAGTTCCACGGTAAATGTATGATGTATACCTCCACATTGTTTGACAGTCTTACGTTTCTTGACAACCTTAGTATATTTCTCTGGCCAATTTATTTATTTTTAAACTTGTCACTAACTATAACTTCCTTTCTTTCCTGACCTATCCTTGACCTTACCTTCTATCTCACAGAGACAATAGAAGCCCCCATCCTTTTCAGGTTAAACATAACAACCTATTTAGAACACACTGCATATCTTACTGCCTATGAGATATCTCTTGTACATTTCAAAGGCACCTTGAAATATCTTTCCCCAACATCTCCCAAATGAAATGCTCCCCTTCCAATGTTGCCTGTCTCACTGAGTGGTACTTCTATCCGTATAGTAATACAAGCCAGACATCTTGACATTTTCTTTTCTCTCACCCTCTTTATTTTGTACATCCCTTTCCCAAGTTTTGCAGCTTTTATCTTCTGATCGTCTTTATCTATTTCTCTCCATATCCTTGACTTCATTATACTACTGCTAATTACCATTACCTTTACCTCTAAGTACTATCTTATTTATATCCTTAACAACCCCCTTTATCCATTTTTTCACATTATAACAAGAATAACTTTTCAAAACACAGATATAATAATGCCACCATTTTTCCTTCCCTGTTGAAATTTCTTTGAAGTGTGACAGTTATTCTTAGATTTATAATTATTAATATAGTAAACATAAAACTTAGCATGGTTTCCCCAGCAGTTCCTTCTTGTATCATACTTCTTTGCTATTCAGTTACTATCTTGGTATTGTCTTTTAGTCTGCTGTACATACTGAATCCCTCTAATAACATTTGTGCATTTTCCTTCATTCATTGATTCAAATACAGTGTGGAACACTCAAAAGACTCTCAAGACATATTTGACAAATTAGGAACAGAATGAATACATGAATGACGAATGGATCAATATCTGATTGGGGGGAAGAACATATATATGCAATTAGTAAGATTATTTCAGGTATAGAAATGATAAACATATGTGATGAGTGTTCATGTAAATGAATGAGACTTACCTGAAAGGTGAATTTGAATCATCAGGCAGATTCCTCTGTGTCAACTGTGTTATTCTCTTCACCAACCTCAACATTGATTGAATCAAGATTGATTCAATCACTTTGGCATGTCTTTTCTATCTCTTTTGATTTATCTCAAATCAAGTTACTTCGTTCCATCCTTATGATCATAGCCTAAATTCAGGTAACTAATGTTTTCCATTTTGTTTCCTGAAAGAATCTTCCAACTGGTTTTCCTGCTAATAGTTTTATATTTTTCTAATGCATTTTTCAAAGTTTCAATCAGAGTGATCTTATAAAATACAGAACACATTATTTCTCAGCTTACATAGCCCCATTGCTTTCTGATTGTGTTCAGGATAAAATCTGAAACTCCTAAGCATAAGATATCCGTCTCCTCTGGGTTATCTCTCCATATTCTCTGAGATGCCTTCCTTGATTCATCATGACTGGTTTACTTCTCCTTCCAGTATGGTCCCATGACACCATATCTTGACCCTTTGTCTCTTACCACTTAATATTAAAATTGCCTGGTTTTTCTTTTATCTGTCTTCCTATCTAGTTTGTTGGATCTTTATGTATATTAACTACAGTTATCATGGAAACCTGTCACCATGGAGTGGTTTGATAAACATCAATGAAATAAATGAATGATGAGTTAATACATTTAAGATATTTGTTAAAACAGTTACTATGGAGCAGTGGAGTTATTTGGTTTTCCTTCAATAATGTGATCAATGAATTTAATTATACTTTTCTTTGCATAGGAATTGATATTCTAGTTCTTACTGGTGACATGTCCAGGATTATTGAATTAATATTGATCCTGAATTTATATTATAGGTAGTCCCAAACCAATTCTTTATCAAGTGTGAAGCAACAAAGCTTGTCCTCTGTGGCCCCTAATCAAGTTGAAATTAATTTGCTACAAAGGACATGAACTCATCCTTCTTATGGCTGCATAGTATTCCATGGTGTATATGTGCCACAATTTCTTAATCCAGTCTAGCTGGAAACCATCATTCTGAGCAAACTATCGCAAGGACAGAAAACCAAACACCGCATGTTCTCACTCGTAGATGGGAATTGAACAATGAGAACACTTGGACACAGAGTGGGGAACATCACACACTGGGGCCTGTCATAGGGTAGGGGGAGTGGGAAGGGATAGCATTAGGAGATATACCTAATGTAAATGACGAGTTAATGGGCGCAGCACACCAACATGGCACATGTATACATATGTAACAAACCTTCACGTTGTGCATACGTACCCTAGAACTTAAAGTATAATAATAATAAAAAAAGGAAATTTATTTGCTTTGACTCGAGAACCCTGAGGTTCTGAAAACATGTTTTCACGTGGTAGTGGAGGCCATACATGTGAGTCAATAAAAAATTGTATACTGAATAAATTAAGTTAAAAATGGATAAATGAACTAAGCAGGCTCTCTCTTAGGTTGCTAGATAAAATATTAAATGACTATTTTAAATTTTGAAAAGATTAGCCTCAAATTCATGATTTTGTTGCCTGTTTTAGATTTTTATATTATTCTTTCGATTTTCTATGTATCTCATTTGCTATCTACTGGGTAGAATATTCCATCAATATCTCCAATTCCAAACTTTATCTTTTTTGCGATATTTGAGCTTGAAAAGTAGGAAATGGTCTGTACATGCTAAATCATTTGAAAGTATGGGCAAGAATTGTATAATTCTGTTCCAGAATGAAAATAGAATTAGTAGGCAAATATGTGAGAAATGGGCTTTTATTTGATAAATGAAACTTTTTTTCTTTCTGCTTAGTAATGTAATGGCAATGTTCTGGCCTGGAAGAAATGAATTCCATATATGTATTAAAGTCAGTTTCCTGCTATCAATTCAAAATCAAAATAAAATATAGGGAAATTTATATTCGAAAATCTGTGGGGAAAATAACATCAAAAGACATCATTTTGAAGTAGATGGTTATTTGGGGCCTTTTCTGCCATGCCCATATCTTGGTCTTTATAAATTTGGTGAAGTGACCAGACGGCCCTTTAAAAATCGAGTGTGAGGAGGCCGAGCATGATGGCTCACACTTGTAATCCCAGCACTTTGGGAGGCTGAGGTGAGTGGATTACCTGAGGTCAGGAGTTTCAGTCCAGCGTGATTAATATGGTGAAACCTCATCTCTACTAAAACTACAAAAATTAGCTGGGTGCGGTGGCAGGCGTCTGAGGTCCCAGCTACTCTGGAGGCTGTGACAGGAGAATTGCTTGAACCTGGGAGGTGGAGGTTGCAGTGAGCTGAGTTCACACCATTGCACTCCAGCCTGGCAACAGACTTAGACTCCGTCTCAAAAAAAAAAAACCAAAAGAAAAGAAAAGAAAAAATCTAGTGTGAGGAGTTCAAATCTGCAAAGCTTTCCTAACCTTCAACCCTCATTCTTGGATTGCTATCACAACTTGACTTGATTTCTGACATTTGTTAAACAAATCCAATATTTAAATTTATTTTTTATAATTAAATATTACTATGGTATAAAGTCATAAAAAATATGAAAAAAATACAACTTTAAGAGGGCTTCATTTATATTTATGAGTTGAAATTAATCATATGATAGAATATCCAAATAAAATATCTTTACTTTTCATTTTGAAGTATCACAATGTGAAAGGATAATTACAGGAAAAAATATTACCATTTTTTCAGTTCAAAATCTTCATAAATTAAAGGGATATGAAAGAAAACAGCAATAACTAGTTGTTTATATTTATGGACAAAAATACTAAAACTGTAAGAACAAGCTCTGGCTGAGTGTAGTTAATATGGAGTAATTTTCTCAGGTGACTATTAGAGAAATGACTGATCATCAATGTGAAAATAATAGCTTTGAAATGGACAAAGAAAAGGCTGATATATAGATAACTATGTATGAAAAGATTAATATTTAACATGTGAGATATATTTATAGCAGTCAGACATCACTTGACAAAAAATACAAAAATACTGATGGCATAAGGAAACAGTAAAATTACTGCCTTATTTTCTGTTAGCCAATTATCTTGGTGCAGAAAAAATGATTTTTGCCTGGTGGTTCTTGAATAGGGAAATATAAACATATTACCCAAGCCAGAACAATAGCGGGATGAAGGAGTGGGATGGGGGATGTTGGAGGCTATAAGAGTGGAGGAATTTGCACCATATGCTCTAATTTGGATTTGGACAGCTTTTTGGATGTCTTTGGTAATAAACAGGATTTCTGCTTTTTGTCTTCTTGATGTGGAGGTTTACATTTGAAGAAAAAATCCTTGTAGTTTAAGGAAACAAATGAAGACATTCTGGTTTGAACATTTATCTTAATGAGAAGAAAGCCCATTTGGATAAAAAAAAAGGTGAAGAAATACCAAGTTTAGACTCCCCTGATGTGCTCCATGATCACGTCTGTCTTACCCAGCTCTAATTTTCTTTGATTTTAACTCATCTGTATGACCAGACATCTGTGAGTATTTATGCCTTTTTTGGTTATGTGCTGTCCCGTTCTGGCTATCCATCAAATCCAGAACAGACTTCCCAGCAATGTTTTGTACAAAATGTGGAGTAGAATGATAACTGATTAGCATTACGTGATAAATGGACATTCTTCAGCTGAAACTGTAAAGTGCAAAACAGCTGAGACAACATACGAGCAGGAAATACAGTGCACAGTCTGTCTCTTCGTTCATGTTCGCACAGCTTGTTTTTTATTGCTACAGTTCAGAACTATATACGGCTCAGGCAGTGTATATTCAATGCAGAAAATATGAAAAATGAGCTAGTGCTCTTTTGTCTGAAATATCCTTGTAGGAAGACATCTTTATAATATATTCCTAAAATGATATGTGTCTTGGTGGCAAACAGAAAAGGTAAGGGGCAAGGTTGCTGACTTCATTTTCTAGTAAGCCTCCTGAGACAGCTCCCCACACCCACAATGCTCTAGGACCAAAATTTCATGTCTTTTAATTTTTCAAGTCACATTAATCCTTTGATGAATTCCTAAAATAGAGAGTTTAAGTTTTCAAACAAAGTCAATGAGAAAATGAACCTGGGTGAGGTTTCCAGAACTCCAATCTACAGGGTCCTAGCTACTTACCACCAGCCAACTGTTTCTCTGCAATAGGGATTGAACCAGTGTTTCTAAATCTCTCTTTCCTTTTTAGAGAAGTTTAAAATCCACTTTTAAAAATCATGTTTTATAATTTAAAAAGTTTAAACATTTATTTTAAAAATCCACTTAAAAAATCACGTTTTCTAATTTAGAAAGTTTAACTGTTTATTTTTTTTAAAACACTGTAAGGGCTAAACATCAACTACTGATAGATTTAACTCACGGGCTTTTGAAAACTCTCTTAGATATTTTTACTTATTTTGATATGCACGTTTGTTACATAGGTAAACATGTGCCATAATGACTTAGGTATTTTTATAAGTTTACATTTTTGTGGCACTAACAAGAGCTGACAGTTAAATATGTAATTAAAATACACTAAACAACTACCAAAGTTTAAGCATAGTATTACATTGCATTATATCTATTGCAAAATGTCTTGATTGATTTATTAAGAAGTGTCAGTGTATGACAGAGCATTGTATCATGTAGTAGTCTATTATAGTAAATTTTCATTAATAGGTACTTTGTTAGTTCACTTGGAAGAATTCTAATAGATCTTTTATCCAAATCACTTGCTACAGAGACAAAAACAATTGGAATCAAATATTAGGTGATGAGACCAAAGCATTAAAGCAAACTGGAAACAAGCTGTTACCTGCTTCTCCCAATTTTCCTTTTAGTGCCTTTCACTACATCAAGCTTTTCTAATTACTGTGAAGGGAAGAAGAGTTAGATTATGATTACTGAGTACAAACTGTTAAATCAAGCCTTTCTGTTTGTAATAATGAGACAAGGGTTAGATTACGGATTAGGTTTACGTACTTCGCATCAACTGTGAAAAGGGAGAGTTTTAGGCAAATAGATTACAGACAATGCCAAGGAAAGTGTTTACCCTTATGAAAGAACACAGTACTTGTAAGCACTTTAGGTCACTTCAGTGTAATCTGTCCCTAAGCTTGATAGGCTGGTTCTTTGGGATGATACAAATAGATTTTTTGAACTTTATTAATGGCCATTTTTGTTAACTTTCTAAGTTTTTGTTTTTCTTAAAAGTAATACAACTGAATTTCTTAAAATAACATCTTAAACATAAGACATTTTAAATTCAAATATGCAGACTAACTTATTTAGCTAATCAAAGCTAGAAATGTTTTAGTATTGTAAATGTTGGTCTGTACAATTTTTATTTTATTTCAGAAATTAAAGAAATTGTCATTATAGTGGTTTATTTATTAATGTCTAAAAATCTAATAACCCTGTCAGAGATTTAATATTTCTCAAGTTGTAATTCCTTATTTGCCCCTGGGTGTTCATTTCCCTCCTATGGATAAGAGTAAATTAAAATTTAGATAGTTACATCTATTTTGTCAGGAAATAATAGTTTTTTTTCTTCTGTGCATATTTTTATTTGTTTTGTTTTGAGAACAATTTGCAATAGCATTTAAAATCTTTGGAATATTTTGTATTGAAATTCCGAACACTTATTTTAGTCTGACATTTGATCTTTCTGACAAACCATTTTTGAAAATTTCTTAATGTTTTCTTAACATTTTATTTACCCAAGTTATTTTTGTCTGCTAATGACATTTTTATTAAACCCATTTGTGCTTCTAAAAATATTCAAGAAAATGTATTATGATGTACAAATTGGGTAAAAAATATGTGAGCAAGGAAAGATGACTGTAATTATGCTTACATTTTCTTCTTCAAAATATCAATTACCTGAATTATCTTTAAGGTATCAGTTACCTTCCCCTTATGCTGTTTCAGGGCTTTCTAGGTAACATATTTTAGATGTCTCACCTGGTGTATGATTTATCTTTTGGCCTAAACCTTTTTATCTCTACCACATGTTTTATGACCCATTGCCAAAGATTACATGCAAAATAAGTTTTTAATATGGTAATGACTACAAAATAGTAGGTCAAGTAAGTTTCATAGTGAACTTTCACAGTGATTTTTAATATAGAAATTGTGTTTTATGCCTATATTAATCTTGAGGGTCCATCCCAGCGCTGTTTGCTGCCATCCAATACAATTCATTCCCTGCCTTTTTGTAAATACACTTGGTCACCAATCCTAATTATTACCTTATTCTGCCTTATGGTGTGAATCCCAACCTATTTCCAAAATCCTCACCTGCTAATGTCATGAACACTTTCAATGTCTTGGATTTACTTTATCCTTTAAACCTGGATTTTAGTGCTATTTCTCTTGTCTTCATCTTTGCCTTTCCTCTTTGCCTGTGATTTGTACTCGTTCTTTTGAAACAAAGCCGGTTTCTGTTAAGCAAGAAAGATGGGAAAATGCATCCATGACCAACACACAACAATATTTTGATAGAAGTAATACACAAAATTAAACTATAGACTTCTAATGTTGGAATACTTCTTTGCTCCTCAGAATCTCAACAAATATGACTACAGTGGACTGGTGTACTGACTTGCTTTAAATGTCAAAAGTTTATATTGATTTTATGGTGGTGAAATAAATTAGTTATTTAATGAAATAGTTTCAGTGCCTTCTTATGAAGAATGTAAGTAAAAATACTTATAAAGGAATGTATGAAATGTTAATAATCTCTCTTCTAATATCTATCTTGAGAGTCTTCTAGACAATATTCCCATGATATTTGGTATGATTTCATTTTAATGCTTAAGTTTTTTTAATTACAATTTCCAAAATCACAGAGTTTTTCCATGATATTTTGGAATTTTGATGTTATTACAGGGAAAACTATAAATGTTCTTTATATTTACTCTAGTCAAAGTTTATATTTACTCTAGTCCGAGTAAGTTAGTGCTTCAACTAAGCAGTACAGTTAAAAGTATAGTGGTGTAAAAAAAATGTGGGAACTTCAAAGACACAGACAAAAGCAAAGTTTAGATATTCCTTGTTTCCATTCTCCCACATGTTACCTGGGGAAGATGGGCTGAGGGGAGTTGCCTAAACATTGCTGTTGTGTTGCCTCATTCTTTCCTCATTAGTTTTCATTATTTCATAATCATCATTATTGGTTAATACATTGCACGTTGTTTCCAACCCGGTTTGTCCTCATATAAGAAGTCAATGCATAAACAACAAAGACACTTTTCATCATGAACATGTATAATTCTACAGTAACATGCAAGGACTAGTGTGTACTTAAGGTGGATGAAAGAGTAACTGGGTGCGTATTTATGTCTGTATGTGACTATGAAGTTATGCCAACATCTTCTTATAAACTGAAGCCTTCCAGATCAGGTACACTTAGTGCATTAGAATGGCTTAAAACCTGCCTTATTTGTGAGAAAATATAAAAACTTAAAGATATTTTTGAGGTTCGGGAAGGTTATAGCCTGCCCTTTCCCAACCCAATTACTGACTGTCCCCTTTTATCCACTGATCAGTGCTTGCAATTCTGCTGTCAGAATTTAATTTTTAGTTTATAGCTTTTGGGCCTGTTAATGATAAATTATTATTAGAGATTAATATCTTAAGTGGTCAGTCATTCATGTGAAAGAAAAAAATGGAGAACTTTCTTTAGTGGAAGGATTGTGAAATGATCTGGGAGTCAGCAGTCTTAGAAAAATAAAGATGTTAAACATAGCTTTATATGCTTGCAGGAACATCAAGGAAAAAGAGAATATGCACTAAGCTGTAAATGCTGGCATCGTGGAGTTGAAATGTGACTGGCATGAAGAAGGGGAAGAATGGACTAGTATTTTTTTATTTATACATTTTTGTATTGTTTTACTTGTTATAATAAATGTGTCTTAGTTTTTAATAAGAATGTAGTAAAGAATGGTGAGGGAAAGGAGGGCTATTAAGTAAGAAGGGATCCTTTATGGGGAAGGAGATTCTTATAGTTTCCATAATTTTACTCAGAGCTACTCTGTGAATGCCACAGGATGGCTATCAAATAAACTTAATATGGTCCATTAATGAAGATTTTGTGGATGTAGTATGTAGGTTGGAAGATTCAGCTGTGGTGATTCCCAAAACAGATGGTATTAAAAATCATTCTGGAGAACCACTAGTTTAATTAACCCGCTATTGTGGTTACATATTATCATCTGGCACTGGGCGGGGGGGCTAACTTCATTCCTGTGTAAATAAACACAATGAAACGAATAATAGGACACTGACCTTTAAACAAAGTTATAACAACTTTAGTAAAAAAATTGTGTTTGCTTCTTGAGAAGGGTGGCAAAATGTTTACATAAATGACAATGACGTACATATTAATATCACCCTTTCTGGAAGGCAGAATTGTGTGTCATACAAATACTAGAGTCAAGGCTCTAGTCATTCTCCATTCTGCCCTCTTTCCAGCCCCTGGCAACTGCTAATCTTGAGTCTGTCTTGATGGATTTGCCCACGGCATTTCATGTAAGTGGAATCATATAATACATGGTCTTTGTGTCTGGCATATTTCATTTAGCACAGTGTCTTCAAAGTCCATCCACGTTACACCAAGTATCAGAACGTCATTTCTCCCTTTTTCAGCATTCTTGGAATTGTCTTTTATATATGTGTTTTAGACAGTTCGCTATGTGCATTATAGTGTGTTGACCACATCTCTTCACTGCAGTAACACTGTTCTCAACATAGTTTTCAAGTAGCAGTGTTAAAATTATCGTTTTGTACATGTGTCCTTAAAGACTTCATTACGTGCTTTACAGAGTGGTTACCACATTCATCCACTGAAATGACACTGAAAACTTAATTCCTTCTGGGGGCTGAATAATATTCCATTGTATGGATATACCCATTTCATTTATTTGTTCATCGACTGATGAAACTGTGGGTTATTTTCACTTTTTGACTATTATGAATAATGCAGCTGTGAACATTCATGTCCAAGTGGTTGTGTGTGCATATACTTTCAGTTCTCTTGGGTATGTACCCAGGAGATAAATTGCTGAGTCGTATGGCAACTCTGTGTTTATCTTTTGTAGAAGCTGGTAAAGTATTTTCCAAAGCACCTATAGCATTTTGTATTCTCATCAGCTATGTGTGAGGATTCCAACTTATTTGCATCCTTGCCAACACTTGTCATTAAATGTAGTTTGCATTATAGTCATCTTAGTGGATATTAAGTGCTGCTATCTATTAGTCTGCTTCAAAAGTAATTGTGGTTTTGCCAATGAAAGCAATGGCAAAACCAAAATTACTTTTGCACCAGCCTAATATTGAGGTTTAAATTTGAATTTACCTAGTGACTAATGATATTGAATGTCTTTTATATGTTTCTTGGTCATTCATACGCCTCGTTTGGTGAAATGTCTAATTCAATGCCAATTTTACAATTGTATTGTCTTTTTATTACTGAATTACTGAATTGCAGTAGTTCTTTACATGGTAGACACAAGTCCCTTATCAGATATATGATTGGAAACATAGTCTCCCATTCACTGGGTTGTCAGTTCAATTTATTTTTTACCTATTGCAATCTATTTTGATAATAAACATATAGAAATCTGTCCATTGCATAATGTACTTATGAATAGGTATAAATGTTGGAAGAAAATGTTAAAAATAATGGTGTTATGATGGTGGGATGATTAGTAACTATACATTGATTTGTGGGTTTATAACATCTCACCCCCATGATTAAAGAAATCTGAGAGATGTGTCTTTGTGAGAGGACTGAATATAAAAAGGAAGCACCGAAGTTTTTAACTTTTGTGTAGTTCTGTTTATCTATTTTTTCTTTTGTTGCTTGTGCTTTGGTGTCATATCTAGAAACAATGACCTAATTAAAGATCACAAAGCTTTATACCTATTTTTAACCAAATAGTTTTGTGACTTTAGCTCTTATATTTAGTTCCAGATTCATTTTGAGTTATTTTTGTATAAGTTATGAGGAAGAGACTCAATTCTTTTGAAGATGGTTGTCTAGTTGTCATAGCACCATTTATTGCCAAGACTGGTCTTCCCCCTTTTAATTATTTTGGAATCCTTGTTAAGGTAGGAGGTCCAAACATTTAAATATTTGCTTCTAGATGCTCAATCTACTCATTGTTCTACATGTATATCCTTATGCCAGTATCACACTCTCTTGATCTGAAGGCTTTGCAGTATGTTTTAAAAATGGGAAGTAGGAGTCCTCTAAATTTATTCTTTTTCAAGATTGTTTTGGATATACTGAGTCCTTTGAACTATTGTTTACAGTTTTGGATTAGTTTGTCAATGTCTACAAACATTCATTTGGTATATTTATTGGAATTTAATTGACTCGGCCAATCGATTTTGGGAGTATTGCTGACTGTAATAGTGTCCTGGGTCTGCTGTGCAAATTACCATAACCTGAGTGTCCTAAACAACATAAATTTGTTTTCTCATAGTTTTGGAGTCTAGAACTGTGAGATCAAGATGTTGGCAAGATATTTTTTTTCTGTTTTTTTTTTTTTTTTTTTCTGACGACTGTGAGGAGAATCTGTTCTATGCATCTCTCTTAGTCTCTGGTGTTTGCTGGCAATCTTTGGTGCTCCTTGAGGTGGCATTCTCCCTATGACTTCATATAGTCTTCCCTATGTATGTGTCTCTTTCTCTTCACACCAAGTTCTTTATTTATTTATTTGTTTAACTTTTATTTTAAGTTCAGGGGTACATGTACAGGTTTGTTATACATATAAACTTGTGTCATGGGGGTTGTTGTACAGATTATTTAATCACCCAGATATTCCCTAGTACACATTCTTGATCCTTTCCCTCCACCCACCCTCATCACGTTCACAGTCCGCTCTTCCCTCTGACAGGCCCCAGAGTCTGTTGTTCTCCTCTATGTGTCCGTGTGTTCTCATTATTTAGCTCCCACTTACAGGAACATGTGGCATTTGGTTTTTTGTTCCCATGTTATTTTGCTGAGGATAATAGCCTCCAGCTCTATCTATGTCTTTGTAAAGGACATGGTCTTATTCTTTTTATGGCTGCATAGTATTCCATGGTATATAGGTACCACATTTTCTTTATCCAGTCTATCACTAAGGGGCATTTAGGGTGACTCTAAGTCCTTGCTATTGTGAATAGTGCTGCAGTGGACATACACATGCATTTGTCTTAATAATAGAAAAATTTATATTCCTTTGGGTATATATGCAGTAATGGGATTGCTGGGTCAAATAGTATTTCTATTTTTAGGTTTTTGAGGAATTACTACAACTGTCTTCCACAATGCCTGAACTAATTTACACTCCCACCAACCGAGTGTAAGCATTCTTTTCTCTGCGACTTCACCAGCATCTGTTATTTTTTGACTTTTAATAATAGCCCTTCTGTCTGGTGTGAGAGGGTATCTCATTGTGGTTTTGATTTGCATTTCTCTAATGATCAGTGATGTTGAGCTTTTTTACATAGGCTTGTTGGGAGCATGAATGTCTTCTTTTGAGAAATACCTGTTTCTGTCCTTTGTCCACTTTTTAATGGGGTTGTTTGTTTTTTTCTGGTAAATTTGAGTTTCTTATAGATGTTGGATTGTAGACCTTTGTTGGATTCATAGTTTGTAAAAATTTTCTCCCATTCTGTAGGTAGTCTGTTCACTCTGTTGATAGTTTCCTTTGTTCTTTAGTTTAGCAATTTACAGATTCAATAATTCTTCACAGAGCTAGAAAAAAAAAAAACTATTTTAAAATTTATATGGAACCAAAAAAGAGCCTGAATAGCCAAGGCAAACCCAAGCAAAAAGAATAAAGCTGGAGGCATCACGCTACACAACTTCAAACTATACTGTAGGGCCACAGCAACAAAAACAACATGGTACTTCTGCAAAAAGACACATAGACCAATGGAACAGATCAGAGAACCCAGAAATAAGATCACACACTTAAAACCACCTGATCTTCGACAAACCTGACCAAAAAAAAAATTAATGAGGAAAAGATTTCCTATTTAATAAATGGCGCTGGGATAACTGGCTAACCATATGCAGAAGACTGAAACTGGACCCCTTCCTTACACATTATATAGAGATTAACTCAAGATAGATTAAAGACTTAAATGCAAAACCCAAAACTATAAAAACGCTGGAGGACAACCTAGGCAATACCATTCAGGGCATAGGCATGGGTAAAGATTTCACCATGATGCCAAAAGCAATAGCAACAAAATAAAAAATGACAAATGGGGTCTAATTAAACCAAGTTCCTTTTAAAAGGACACCAGGGATGGGCTCAGTGGCTCACACCTGTAATCCCAGCACTTTGAGAGGGTGTAGTGGGTGGATCACCTGAGGTCAGGAGTTCCAGATCAGCCTGGCCAACATGGTGAAACTTCATCTTCATTAAAAATAGAAAAAAAATATCCAGGCATGGTGGTGTTGCACCTGTGGTCCCAGCTACTCGGGAGGCTGAGGCAGGAGAATTGCTTGAACCCAGGAGGCAGAGGTTGCAGTGACTTGAGATCACGCCACTGCACTACAGCCTGGACAACAGAGTGAGACTCCGTCTCAATAATTTCATAAATAAATAAAAATAAAAGGACACCAGAATATTGGATTAGGGGCTCACCCTGCTCCAATATGATTTCATATTAACTTGACTATTTACATCCTCAGCGATCTTACTTCCATAAAAGACCACATTCAGAGGGACTAGGGATTAGGACTTCAACATAAGTATTTGAGAGGTATCCAATAACACCAGTTTAACAATATTTAATCTTCTAATTTTGTACACAGAATATTTTCTATTTATTTAGGTCTTCTATAATTTCTTTTAATGGTGCTTTTTAGTTTCCTTACATATACCTATGAACTTTCTCTTTTGGTTTTCATATATAAATGAATGTTTTCATATATATATGGTTTTCATATGTATGAAACATTAATTTCTTTTAATGATGTCTAAAAAGTAATTTCTTTTAATGATGTTTTTAAATTGTCATATATATCTTTAATTTCTTTTAACAAAACTTAATTGCATTCATGATATTAATGATATGTATATGACAATTACAAAACATCCTTAAAAGAAATTAAAGATATATATATCATATTCTTTTTTGTTAAATTTATTTACAATTTTTATTTCTATTTGTTGCTATTGTAAACAGAATCTTAATTTCATTTTCATATCATTTATTACTAGTAAATAGAAATAAAATTGACATTTTTATATTGATCTAGTATCCATCCATATTGTAAAACTCAATTGTTAGTTCTAAGAGTTTTTGTGTAAGTTCTTTAGGATTTTCTCTATACAAGATCAGGCCAACTGTGAATATAAATGCTAGTTTTTCCTTTCCAATATGGATACTCTTTATTTCTTTCATTTGCCTAATTGCCCAGACTAGAACCTTCGGTACAATGTTGAATAGAAGTGGTGAGAACAAATATCCTTGTCTTGTTCCTAACTACAGGGCGAAAGTGTTCAATGTTTCTCCATAAAGTATGATGTTATTGTGAGTTTTTACTAAATGCTCTTTAATCAGTCAGGCTCAGAAATTTCCCCTTTATTTTTAGTTTGTTTAGTGTTTTTATTGTGAAAGTGTGTTAATTTTGTAAAATGATTTTCTTCTGCATCTTTTGAGAAAATTGTGTGTGGTTTCTGTTTTTTTTAAAAATTTAGTCATAGAGTGTATTACTTTTCATAAAGATATTCTCTAATTATTCTGAATCATTTTAAAACACTAGAAGTCCTTCTGATTCAGTAAGGAATGTAGTCTTTGCTTATAAAGAACAAGCCTAGCTCAATCGTGTTAATATAAGATTCTCATTATCTTATACCCTTCTTACTTGCTTCTATACTGAGCTCAAAAGTAAGACTGGAATGCTTGAGTCGAACCATAAAGTATGGTGTGCCTCGAAAAGAAATGAAGAGAAAGAAGAAAAATACGCTGGTTTACTTTTTGAGGGAGTGGTGAGGGGAATTGTTGGCAGTGATTTGTTTCCTCTAGGATCAGGCATATCCTAGTGCATGTTCCCACTGCAATTGTGAGAAATGGTTCTGCCTATCTTAATGAAGATCTGCTCTAGGGACTAAAGATGTCCCATGGATAAATGAATAATTAAATGCTGCAGATGAATATCTTTGAATGTGTACTCCTTCAATGTGGGACAATGGAGAAATCATCCTGATGCTACTATTTCAGAAAAGGGATTAAAACAAGAATCTTGTCAGTTCAAAATAGAAGGTAAAAAAGAATTGCCAACAATAGCAGTAGTGCACAGCTTCACAGTGTGAAGAAAAATGGAAGGCTTAAGTCCATGTTACGTTCTTCAGTGGGGGTTTGCCAGCAGGGCCTCTTTTAAGTAATGCATTTGGAAGTTATTGGTGGATAAAGTCCTGATGGAACAAGGACAAAAGATGGTAAAATGGCTGTCATCTACATATTTACCTTCATATTTTCATAGCTTCCATGGTTCATTTTATGTTTCCAGTTACTATTTTTACAAAAATAAAGAATAAAAATCTTTCTTCCACTCCTTTCTGCTTCTAAAAATGCTCTTAAGCCAAGAACGGCATCATTGTTTAATCAGGTTCACACTTGCCAATTTACTTATTTAATCTGTTTATCACATTTAATCTGTGTATCCCATTGAACACAGTTTTTCCCTCTCTTGAAATTCATGACTTCCCTGACTTCCAAGCCTATATCATTTCTTCTTCTCTGCCCTCATTATTGGCAGCTACATGTCAGATTTTCTTTCTTCTTCCATGTCCCGTAATAATAGATTCCTCTAGGTTTCCATCTTGCATTCTCTTCTTTTCAACTGTAAGTTCTTCCAGCCAATATAAAGCTGATGACTCCAAAATTGTAGCTTTTAGAGTAATAGTCTTTTCTGAACTCCACATTAATATTTCCAATAGCCTTTTTGGTAGCTGCTCCTCAGTGATAAATGGTGCCTTAACACTGAAATGGAATATATTTCTACATAATTTCTGGTATTTATTATTTTGTGTAATGGCACTACTCTCCAACAAATCACCCAGACCACAGTCTTAGAAGCCCTTCTAGCCTAATGTCTGCTACTCATTTCCAACATCTAAGTAGTCACCAGTCCATGTTAAGTCTATCTTACTATCTCTCAAACCTATTCTCTTTTTTCCTTCACTGTTATGGTTAAAGATCAGTTTCCTGGTAAACACTGTCTAGGGTACAGGGAATACAGTGAGGAGAAGGAGCAAAGCAGGAAAAGAGAGAGAACCAATGCTTGGATACAATATCTAGCTGGCTCCTGCTAAATAAGACTGCTGGATGCTAAATTCCCTTCCCCAAGAGGTCCTATAACATACATTCAAGGACTGGTAAGGAAAGAATTTAAGAAAAAAGTGGAAGAATTTGTGAACTTGTTCTCATCTCCTATTACTCAAATATTTGTTACAGGGCTTCTATAGCCTCACGGTTTTTGGTCACACATATGTGGGTACCAAGTGGGACCACAGAGAAGTGTGAGGAGCTGCTATTAGGTTAAATATGTCTGGCCCATGTAGAAACAACTAAGCCTGAGAGGATTTGGAGTGTTTTATAAGAGGTGTCTAATACACTTCTAACTCTTCTCCCTTTACTTCATTTAGTCTCTTTTCTGCAATGCCTAATGCCTAAACTTTTCAATTGCAAATCCTAGCAATCCAGTCTAAAGTCCTTCAGCGACTCTATGAAGCTCATTGATAAATTCGGAAATTCTTCATATTGAATACAAGGGATTCATGATCCAATTCTTGCTTATCTTTCCAGCATTTGCAGTACTTCTGCACATTTCCCCAAGAGGACAACCTTGAAGAATGGTTGTTTTTTTAATGGTTATTTCTTAATTCGTTGTTTCTTCTGCTTATAATACTCTCCTATTCATCATTTAAAGTGGCTCAAATGTAATTTTTTATGTGATATCTTCTCTGAGATCTTCTGACATAACTAGAAGTGCTTTTCCTGAACTTTCATAACCACCAGTTCATACTTTTATACAGCACACAGCAAAATGACTTTAAGAATTAGTTTAGGGGTAGAGAACAGGGTAAAGATTGCTCTCTATTCATGTTACTATTATATAGGACTAGGAACAAATCCAAAATGAATCAAAATTGTACTTAATGTGGTAGGTTATATGAAAGAATGAATCTTAGAATAACCGAGGCCAAAAATTATTTTATCTTGATTTCAATCTTCAATAATCACCCTTTGTCTGATATTTCATATGCACATGTGTAGTTTTTATTGTGTCAGTTACTTGTTTTCATTTTCCAGTTATCCACTTGTATTTCAAGGTTTTAATTCTTCAGGCAGATTTTAAGGTCTTTAAGAAAAGGACACTATTTCTTAGCTCTCTGTGTTTTCCATGACATTTTGCACAGACAACAAGCTCAGTAGTCATTCTTGAATTGATTCAACAAATGACGTATTAAAATTTATGTTTAACTTCCATTCAAAGTTCTACTTAAGTTGTTTTCTTTAAAAATATATATTTCACTGGTTTGAGGACAACTTAAAGGATAATTATTTTTTCAGTTTTTTTTTCCCCAGTTTGTTTTATTCTATTTGTGGGTTGGTGAAATTGGCTCTGAAATCCTATCAGTGACTTTTGTTGCATTCTATGAAATTTTTAGACATCAAACAATTTTAAACACTGCATTAAGAGAACTGTTAAAGTGTTTCTGTGACCCTGAGATAATACAGAACATTTAGGGATCAATGTAATAATTGATGAGAATGATTATCACAGAATTGTGGGACTGGGCTAAATAATGTGTCTAATCTGTCTTTTTTTTTTTCAGACGGAGTCTGACTCTGTCACCCAGGCTGGAGTGCAGTGGCACGATCTCTGCTCACTGCAAACTCCACCTTCCGGGTTCACGCCATTCTCCAGCCTCAGCCTCCGGAATAGCTGGAACTACAGGCACCCGCCACTACACCTGGCTAATTTTTTGTGTTTTTAGTAGAGACGGGGGTTTCACTGTGTTAGTCAGGATGGTCTCAATCTCCTGACATCGTGATCCACCCGCCTCAGCCTCCTAAAGCGCTGGGATTACAGGCATGCGCCACTGTGCCAGGCCCAGTATTTTTGATATAATGGAGAGAATATTATATTCTCTGTTTGAGCTCCCTGATCTAAAATTTTCATTCTCCCCTCTTTAATACATGTAAGAACATCTATTGTGTATGTCTAGAAAATCTATCATATATATGTAATATATCATAGAGATGCAGGGCTAATTTGAAAGATTGGATAGTTTAATTTATACTATGAGAGGGCCACTGAATATTAAAACTTTTTTTTTTTTTTTTTTTTTTTTACTATATGTTGTAGTAAGTGCCTTTACTACTTAGTTTTGAAGTTAGGAAAAAGTAATAACCTTATCATAAACCTTTATATTAATTAATAAAATGATTGTTAGTAGTGTTTATAAAATCACATGGAAGAAATGGAGGGAATAACTTTAAAAAGACAGTTTTGGCTTGTCTTTCTTGCTTCTGTGATATCTAAAGTACTGCAAATAAATAAGAACCTTAGTCTTCTGTTTTGTCTGTTTACTTGTCTCTCTCTCTCTTTCTCTTTCTCTCTCTTTTTCCACTTGTCTTCTCTGAAGATAAGATTGATTTAATTTGAGCCGTTGGAGGAGAGTAGGATGAAAGACTATCAGAAAAAAAAAACAAAAACTGCTATCTTTAAACCCTAAATTTATTCTAATTTCATGTTTATTTCTTTTGCTGATTATTTTATTGCTATCTTGTTATTAATTCATTATTAATTTTTGAAAACTTCCAATATGTAGGAGAAATATCTTTCATTTATATTCTTTAGAAGTCTTACTGCTTACAGAAAGCAACTTTGGTCTGGGAGTCTGGAAGTCTATGTCAATATTTTAATCAAGGAATAAGTAGCAGCCACTTGAACTGCAAAAAGGCTAATACAAAGCATTTTACAACAAATGATTTCTGGCTCATACTGAAAGGGTATGCAAACTTATTTCAGCCTCCACATTTACTAAACATAATTGTGGGTGGGACAGCAGAAATTTCTCTAGTCATATACAAAACACCAGCTAACTGACTTGTGTGTATAAAAGGCATCACTGATAAAGAGAAGTCTTTATTAAAAATTTAAATATATGTATTATTATATTGTGACATCCATACTAAAATAGTTAAATAATCATAATTTTATATGATTTAATACAAATAAAATATATAAATGATGTATTGTGGGTAAATCTTATCCATCTGCTGAAATCTGCTGAAAAACCAAAACTACTTATGTAGGAAGTCTTTGAATTTAGTTCAACTGTTCAATTAGATTTATTTCAAATTGGTAAGTAATTTACTTTTGAAGTCTTATGTAAAACTTAAAGTAAAAAATGTTGAATTTAAAAATATTTTGTAAGAACTCCATTTTCTTATGTTCTTTATCAGATAATCTACATTGCCTGTTATATAGTTAATCCCTCTCTTCTGAAACCTGTTTAGGAATAATCCCAAATAAAGGCACACAAGATAATAGATGAAAATGTAATAAAATAATTAGGCCTAACTATGAACAAGTAGAAGAATCCATACTTTGTCTGACATTAACTGCTAATTGGATCATAACCTTGACCAAGATGTGGCAGAAAGATAGAAATCATCCTAATTCTGATGCACTGATGCATGGGATACAGATTTGTATTTACAAAAAACATTTCCTGTGAATCTTGATCACCTCTAGTTTTAGTGACTAAATAGTCTTTATTTGAAAATCAATTAACCATTTATAAGCCTATAGATCTTTCCTCAGTCACAAACATAAATGTGACTCTAGAACCACACAATGGTATTGTCATTGCACTGTAACCTTGCCTAATTAGAGAAAATGTGATTATAGCTGTAGGGTAGATGTCAGCTTGATTCTCTTTCTGCCTACACACAATATTTGTACACTAATTTTTATCATATTAATTTCAATGTTTTCCATTACAAAAATATATGGCAATGAACATCCTTGTAAAAACACTTGTCAACATCTCCAATAACCATTGTTGGCTAAAGAAATTTAAATATATGCTTTTATCTCTGCTTTCTCCATTGACCAGCTCTTTTATCCAGCCATCATATTGTCCAATGCTCTAAAACACAAAATCTGCAGTCAGCATTTCTTCAGTTTTCTTCTAAAAAGGTGTCTACCTCAGTATCCCAACTCAGTAAACAGTAACAGCATCTACCATATTACTTAAAACATATGTATTTTTCCTTTTACTTCATGTATTATTGAATCCTTTACGTCAGATATATGTTCCATATTTATCCACTTATTTCTACTTCTACAACTACTACTTTAGCTTGAATCACACCGATCTCTCACTGAGAGAACTCCAATATCACCTTTACTACTTACTCTAATTTCATACTTGTCATCCCCATTCTTCCTGCCATAGCATTCAAATACTTTGAAATTGAAAGTAGATGATGCCATTTTCCTGTTAAAACTCTCCAAATGACTTATCATTAGACTTAGTAAAGTTCAAATTCCTTATGGTGGCCTTTGAGGCTCTACATGAACTGGCTGAATAACTCTCTGATTTTCTCTTTTACCTCTCTTGCCCTTTGTTGAATTTGACCATATTGAACTTCTTCCTATTTTTCCACTATATAACAAATTTTATTGGATTTGACTCAAATATCAGCTCCTCAGAGACCATCCCTGACTACCGTATTTAAAGTAACTTCCTTCTGCGCCTATTATTTGAATTGGTTTTCTTAAAGCATTAAGAGCATATTCACTGTATCATCTTAGGCAGAAAAGATACATAAACATATTCATTATCAGATAATTGTCATTACTCTCTTATATGTATGGCAATTATTAAACTACTTTCATATTCAGCTCATGATGTTGGGACTGAGACACTACAAACCATGTTTTGTCCTTTGTGAACTGGGTCCTGTTAGATTCTGCAGGGATAGAGGGTGACACAGAGACTAGAGAGTTGGAGGTTAAAGAGGGGATTTTCTGTTCCTATCAGTGTCTCCTATGCAAAGCTTCGTCACTGGCAGCAGTACACTACATTAGAAGCAGCAGATTCCAGGTTACAATTTTTTTTCCCAGTATTTCTAGAACTAGCCCCGTTAGAGACAGATTCTTCGGAGTTCCGACAGCAATATCCAAGCAATACCTTCTTTTCAGAGATCTGAGTCCCAGTTCCACCAGGCCACTTCTCCAACATTCTAAACTTTAATAATTCCAACCTTGTCCTTTTGCTCTCATCCCCCATACTGGGTTAGCATCTGCTTCCTGCAGTTACTTGTTCATAATACCTCTGCATTTTCTATTGCATTTTCCATTTTCTAATAACTGGCTAACAATTATTCATAGCAATTTTTCTCTGTTAACGTTACTTGTGTGGTTTCTATCTCCTAACTGGATTTTGATTAATAAAGTAGGACTGAATTATTAGCTAATTAAAATATCTAAAGAAAAGATTGTATTTCACATTCTAAAAGAGACCTTAAAATTAAGGAAGGAGAATGTTAAATGGCCTCTTGATGTTGTTCCTAACCGCACAAATTTTGAATGTTTCGTAAAAATATCTCTATATAGTGATCTCATGCTTGCCACATACTCATGTAGTCTTGAGTTGTGTGGTCAGGTTCTTGTTTGCAGAAGAGGCAAAGTAATGAGCGGTGTATATTATAAAGAAAATTCAGTGTAGAAAGAAACTTGATGAAGATATTATAGGATTAGTCAAGGGATCAGTAGTGGAGACTGCTGCTGTACTTATAAAAATATGTTTAATTTCTGTTTCACTGTTTCTTCTGAATCTAAAACACTAAAATAGTTATCCTTGCCCTACTTACATAATGTGCTTATTGACAGAAATAGGGAGTCATCTAACTAAAAATTATTTTGAGAAATATGAATTGTTACAACAGTAAAATTATTTAGTTAAATATGAATTGTTTTTAAGAAAGAATTTAAATTGTATCAGAAAGGATCCAGGTACATTCCTTATCACATCCAATGCAAGAATTACATACACAGTCTTATTTAGTATCTTTTGCTATTTATATGAATATAAACAATATTTTGAACTGTTAATGTAGCATGATTCCCTATTTGAAATGGTTTTCTCTGGGAGTCAGGGGCTTTGCCTCACTTTCGTATTTAACCACCCTTGAACAATACTTCCGACATCACAGAAAAGGACTTGTTTTGTCATGGCCAAGATGTTACTGACATCAGAAATGGAGTGAGAGCTCATGAATTTGCATAGCAGTTTTGAGATGAATGAAACTGTGTGTAAATATTTAGATTCAAAGTTAGAAGAGAAAAACAATGAACTTGAAGTGCTTTCTTAGTTGTCTGGCACAGAAACAGCTAGTTTGTAACACATTAAAATGTTAATTTCTAATATTCTTAGTCTTTGTTCTTATTTGAATAAATGGTGTCATGACAGCATGGTTGTTTCTACTCTACTCTCCAGGCTGGAGGTGGGTTAACAATTCGGTGACATTTAAGGTCCTGAAGCAAAAATGCCTATTGTCCAATCAAGGCACCATCAACTTGGTTCTCTGAATTTCAAAAAGAAGCCTTGTTTTTCCTCTTAGAAAGTAAATCAAGGACTATAAACTGTCTAACGCTTGTGTGACGTCCTGAGAATTTGGGGTGACTAAGCATTTAGAGGCTGCTTTTGGACATGATTTTATCTTCTTCCTGCTTCTGAGAATCAGGTCTTGGTATCTGCAGTGGCTGTCAGCTGTGGCTGTACTGACTGATGCCAAAGAAGGCTCATGTAAAAATATATAGAAACTTTCCGCTTTGGATACAAATTCTACCTCTTTGCCAGATTTTGTGCCAGAAGAAAAGCTATGAATTCAATCCTTATCTATAGAACACCAAATATAGGAAAAAATTCCTCCTAAGCATAGTAAAGAATATTATTTATTGAACTTGTGATAATCCTGGGCCTTTCTCCAAATCAACCTTTATAGCACGAGGTGTGTACTGTTGAACCAAGTCTTCTTAAACCATAGGCATTGACAGCAGAGCAGGGCACCTGATGGCTTTGGCCCCTTCACGCCAGGTGAATCTGAAGACCCTGCAGCTGGTGTCCTCTTTTTGTCTTACCTTCTGCCTCCATTCTGAAGAGGCAGTGATAGCAGCAAGCCTCTGTTACTGCAGTTGTCTTGGCATCAACACACAGATATTCTGTTCTCTGGCACTCACTCTGACTATTGGCAGACAGAGGATGAACAGGCTGCAGAATCAACCCCATTAGTGTCATCCTAATCCTCTGTAATGGGATCCACATTGGCTAAGGCTAGGCACCAGTCCTCATCCCCATCCTCATGCATAGGACGCCTTAACTTAGCAAGATATCAGGCAGTTCATTGAAGAGATGACAGTAGTGTGTTTGCTGCCACCTTTGGAAGAAAACCAGAGCAATGCCATTGGGAATGTTATGTTGCACATTAGAAGACAGGGAAAAATATATATTTTTAGAGTTAAAGGTCATTTTTGAGGTATATTCACATGTATCTTCCTAGCAGTTCCCTTTTTAGAACAATGTTGTTAGAGCTACTGGTGTTATAGTATCAATATTCAAGAAAAAATATTATGAGCTTTCTGAGCAGGATAATGTATGTGTGTGTGTAAGAGAGATAGAAGGAAAGACAGGCAGAAAGAGAGAGAGGCAGAAACAGAGATAATGAGAATGACTAACATTCATAACACATTGTCAGCAGGAAAAGGACAAGAAGGAGGGACATGGCAGGCAGAAATTTAGTTAATGTTTGCTGGAGATAGTAGATTTGAGATTGGCAAGGGAGGGAACCTAGCATTTCTGATTACTAAAAGTCTTTAGAATCTTTTATTTTAGGTGAGAAATGAAGTACTTAGAAGATTAAGTTCTGCTTCTAGAGAATCAGAGGATTTTGATGAATTTCTCTAGCCTCTTACCACAGAATTAAAATTGCTTTTAACAGCTTACTAGACTGTCTTGCCCACCTTTCCTGCCTTTCTGTTTCAGGTCATTTTGATCATTAGAATACATCAGAACAAATAAAAGTCTGTTCTTTTGGCAATAGTACATAGCAGCCAAAGTCTAAACATCAGCAGAAAACAATAAATCACTTTGGATGCCGTTTATTATGACAGTGGCCTTGCACTTCCGAAGCATAACGAACATTGAACACAGGAGAGAGAAGCATCAGAAGATGAACAGCTTGCCTCTGGGTTCTCCAGCAATGACAACATGGCTGCTGACAGTCATAAGCCCTTGAAATTTCCAAGTTCTGTTTATAGAGGAGTGATCATTACTGATACATTTCAGTAAACCCTGGAACACTTCTGGTTCAGTTGCTCCTTCATGTGGCACCTGTGGATGTACCTGTGGGCCTAAAAATAGCAAGAGCCAAAAGTATATGGAAATCAAAAGCAAACTCTGTTGTGTTCACAGTTTGTGTTTCCATATAACTCCTTGTAAGGACACCCACTTAACATGCTTTCCCAGATTTTATGGGCAGCTGCAGCATTGGGTTTTTATTTCTTTTCATGTGAGTTTTTTTTTTCCTTTAAGAATTTCAAGTTTTAAAGAGCTGAGTCATATCTCCCTGAGTTTTCATGATTTTATGGGCTCCTCTGAAGGTTTACATAATAAAGGTTTTTAACTAGACAACACAGGGAATAGTGGACTGAACAGACCAAAGTTACTATCATGAAAAGTAATTGAGATTGTCAGTTGAACACTTCTGGGCTCAGAAGGAAGTGCCTTCTAAACCCTACCCATAGCCTTTACCTTCTAACCACTAACCATAGTTGATAAAACCAGGGAGAATAGGAAAATTCTTTATTTTAATGAGAAATAGGTTCACTTGGGACCCAGAGGGAGTTTGGAGTTTAGGATTTTTTACGTCAACTATGGCTCCACCCAATACAGGTCATTGGTTGAATGACTGGAAAGAAGGCAATAAGTGTGAAAGAAGTTTTAATTTCTAACAACATTGTCCCTTTCAAGCAAGGATATATGATTTTGAAAGGTCTGAGCACAATAAAGGGAACTTTGGTAGAGACTCTTACTTCCAATTTTGGCAGCCATTTCTTCTAATAAAAATGTCACACTGTCATCTGGAATTTAGTTTTTTGATAACAACTATGCCAAATAATCACAGGCTATGAGTCAAGGCAGATTACATCTTCCTTTGCCTTCTATAAAGCTCCAACTCAAACATGAATTGTGGCAAAATGGGTGAACAGCAGCATATACTTTAGCGAGGAAGCCCCAAACTTTCAAACTCAATATTTAGCTGTTGATACTTTCTCTGTGTCCCTTCAACTTGCCCTCCCCTACATTTTCCTCCATGTTTGCTTCCAGAATTGCAAAGCACACAGATGACCCTTGAGTCAACCCTTCAGAGACGTTCAGAAGGTAGGGTATATTTTAGAATCAGCAGAAGCGTTATCATGTTGAGAGAACACAACTGAACATACATGTAACTACTGCCCTTAGTCAATTTCAGGACTTTCTATGACATCGTAAGCACAGATATGAAAAGCATTGCACTAAGAATAATTTAATCTGAAAGAGTGTTATAAATACCCCACAGCCATCTTCTGCTTCTCTTGTGTAGAGTTGTAATTAAAGGGAATTTAAGCCAAAGATAATTCTGACTTCTTATTCCATACGTTGTACAATCATAATGATATCTCATTCTTTATTCTGTTTGAAATAATGTTTTAGAGGTTCTTTCATGTTGTTGACTGTTTCAATAGTTGATTTTGTTAATTGCTGAGTATCATTAAAATGGATATGTATTCAACAATATATTGTCATTCACTTTTTGGGCATTTGGATTGTTTCCAGTTTGCGACTGTTTCACATAAAGCTTCTATAAACATTTTTGCACAACTCTTTTCATGTGCATATATCTTCATTTATCTTGAGTAAGTCCCTCAGTCAAACTCACCTCTTAGGGAAGAAGTGGAGTATTTGGGGTCTAGAGTAGATGACTAAGTAGTTTTTCAAAGTAGTACCATATTATAATTTTATAATTCAAAAAATAAAGTGTTTACTTTTGATGATGTCCAATTTATCATTTTTTAAGGGTTTTAACTTACAGTGTCCTGTTAAGGAAATCTTTGCCTACTCTAGGGTCATGAAGATATTCTCATATGTGATCCCTAAGAAATTCAAATTTTTAGCTTTCATGATTGGCCTATGATTAATTTCAAATTAATTTTTGTATATATTATTAGATAGGGCTTGTGATTTATGTTTATCCTGTTGTTAGGGTAGCATTTGTTGATATCACTTTCCCCACAAAATTGCATCTTTGATGAAAATCAGGTTTCTGCAAGTTCTATTTCTAAACTCTCTATTTGGGTTTATTATGTTCTTTCCCTTACACCAACACTCTACTGTATAATTACAATAGCATTTTAGAAATTGTTAAACTCAGGCAGCAAGAATTGCCACAATATGTTCTTTTTAAAAGTAGTTTTGTTTTTGCTAGATCCCTGTATTTCTATATAAATTTTAAATCTGGTTATGAATTGCCACCAAAATTTTATTGAGCTTGGGGCTGCATTAAAATATATAGACCTGTGTGGGAAAACTGACATATCAGTAACATTGAGTCTTACAATCAATGAACATGGTATATTTTCAATTTATTTAATGCCTGCTTTAATTACTCTTATCAGTGCTTTGTCATTTTCAGTGTAGAGGTTGTGCCTGGCATTCATTCGTTAACTCTTCTTAAGTGGTTTATGGGAGTCTTTAAGTTTTCTTTCCTTTTTCTCAGGAACCACAGTCCAATGTCAGAAAACAGTTATCTCATATAGTTTGTCTATTTTTTATATGTTTATTGCAGAAGGGTATGTCTCAACCAGTTACCTCCTCATAGCTAGAAGTAAAAATGCTAGAGCAATCCTTTTGAAAGAGAAAATATTTTATGTTACCTTCTGTGCAAAAGATACTGTGAGTCTCCGTTTCAGTTATAGCAAAAAAATTTTCAAGTCCTCAGATGGTCCTGCACGATTTATATTCTGTCCCTCCCTCAGTCAATTCATTCATTCCATCTCCTCCCATGGCTGCCAGCATTCTAATCACAATAACTTTATTGCTCTTCCTCAAAAATTTCAGGTAAAATCCAATGGGTCATTTGCTCAAATATTCTGTCTGTAATAATCTTACTCAGAAATCTGCTTGGTTGATTCTCCGTCCTCCTTCATCTTTGTATCAATCTTATCCTCTCAATGGGGTCTGTCCTAATCACTACTTGACATTGGAAACTGGCCTTCCCACTATCTTGAAATAATAGTCACTCTTACCTTATTCTAATTCTTTTCTTTTTGCCAATAACATTTTTTGTTACCTTGTAACATACTTGAAACTTACTTTTCTACTCAGTTCTGTATTGTCTATATTAGTCTAGCATCCCTGTCCGTGCCCTGCTGAAACTCTGGATAACTTTTATATACTCCTGCTCTTACCCAAGTACCATTTTATGCATCTCTGGGCTTTAGGGCTTTCCTCAGGGAACCATGAAGTCTGTCTTGTGTGGAAGCCTGAATGTAGAAGAAATTAGCACCCCAAAGCAGTTCCCAACCAGTGGCACAATCTCAGCTCACTGCAACCTCCACCTGCTGGATTCAAGCAATTCTTCTGCCTCAGCCTCCCGAGTAGCTGGTACTACACATGTACGCCACAATACCCAGCTAATTTTTGTATTTTTAGTAGAGACAGGGTTTCACCATGTTGACCAGGATAGTCTCGATCTCTTGACCTCGTGATCCACCCACCTCAGCCTCCCAAAGTGCTGGGATTACAGGTGTGAACCACCACACCTGGCCGACCAACTCCTTTTATATCCCCTAATACAATTGCCCACTACTGTGCTTTCCAAATGGTACACTCTAAATACATTATTTACAGTGAAATCCTTTATTCACAATCTGTTTCTAAGGCAACCCAAACTGAGACATCAAATAAAGTGTAAGTTTTACGAAGGTAGAGATCCTTTACTTTTAGAAATTAATATTACTTTTAAATGATGTGTCTTAAATGCCTGCAATAGTGTCAGGAACAGAGTAGATGTGCAAATATCTGTGAAATGAATTAATAAACTTACTAAATACTTTTAAGAAACCTTCTGTAATAATGATACTCACAAATAGTGTCTGTTTTTATTCCTGTGTTTGGAATTCTGAGTTGCCCATTTCACAGGTATAAAAGTTAACCTTACTGTTATTTATATTAAGAATTTCTTTAATAATTAGTATTTTCTTATTTTTAAAGGTTTCTTATGGTTATTTGTATTGACTTTGTGAATTTACCTGTTTTTTGCAATATTCCTTTTAGAGATATGATTTTTTAAAATAATTTCATTTTACAAATGTTTTCCTTGCTTTTATTTTTAATGTATTTTATGTCTAGAAATTTTATGTTTATGTAATCTGATCAATTAATGTTTGTTTGTAATTTTTCCTATAATTATATCAAAATGTTTTCCTATATCTTCTTCAAGTATTTAATATTTTTAAAAATTGATATTTATTTTTCATTTTCCCCACAGTATACTTTTATTTGAGACAGGTCTTTGTCCTTTGCTGTAGATAACCAAGTACTATTTCTTCAACATATTGAACTGCACTTTGAAGAATAAATAGAGATTTTTAGGATAAGAAAAGGGAAGAAATTTTTCAGCAAATAGAAACACATTGTGGAAGACAAAATTCTGAGTAAGAAAATGGTGGGATCTAGGACCTCTACTGTAGCATATCATTGGCAAAATGAATTGGGAGCTCTATACTTGGTTCTGGATACCATTTCTATTATACTTCTATGTCTTGTAAAGAAACAGATGGTGCCTGTAGCAGAGAGAGTCGTGTTCACTAAGCAGTCCATGTACTCTACATTTCACAGAATCCCTTACAATTATGTTAAGACCATGTAATTAGCTCTGTACAATGGACTGGGAATGGAAATAAAATGGATCATGTCTGGGCAGAGACGCAGTAAAAAAAAACTCATGCCTGTTGCATCCCAGTGTTCTCTTTCTGTGGAACAGTCAGAGGCCCTCTGGTTCAAATGTGAGCTAAAGAGGGCAGAACTCTATCAGTCTGTGACTGTATAGGAAAAGTCCCCAGACAATCTGTGTGGAACATGCAATGAGAGTGAAAAATAAACTCTCTTATGTTTGATTTCTAAGGTATGGGAGATAACTTTCTGCAGCATAGCTTACCCAATCTTGACTAAAGCTGTATCTAAAATTAAAACCAAATTTATTATCCTTCACTCTAAATCTATTCTCCCATCACATTTTCTAATTTGTTTTAATGGCAAACTGATTCCTAGCTTCATAAGAATGGTGTGAGAATTAAAAAATAATAAATATATTTGGGCTACTTAAAACTTAACAACCTCTCACTGTTTGATATTATACCATCCCCTTATGTACTTTTTTCTCTATCCCTACTATATTATCATTGCAAAATACATATCATAGATTTCTACTTTTGTGCTTTATTGGGGTACTAGCTTTAGTAACTATGTCAAATATTCCAAATCTTAAACTCTATCTCAAATGTCACCTCTTCTTCAAAGTATTCCATGATTTTCCTAGTTAAAAGGTGTCTTTTTTCCCTCTGATCTTTTGAAGCACATTGATCTTTCTGTATTACTCTATACATCGTATCACATCTATACAATGCTACATATTTAATAGGAGAACTCAGTTTTCCTTTTTATCTTTACTTAACCTAATATTCTGAATCTCTTGGTTGTACAATTTCTGTTTCTTGAATATAGATGATGTGGATTCCAACAAATGAAGTTAGAAACTTTGCATGCCAAGTTCTGTGAAATCTGTTGCAGAACTTACCTGTTGGTTATTCATTTAGTTGGGGCTTATTTTTAATTTGACTCACTGAATTGTGTCCAGTGCATTTTATTACTTATTAAATAAAACATTCAAGTTTTCTGCTTTTACCTTCCTACAAGGTGACATTCATGCCATTACTATCTAAACAGAAAATCAATGAGAGGCTTTAATTTCCTATGTAGAAAGGTTTAGATTTAAAAAAAAATACACCTCCAACAGCAACACAGAGTAGCATAAATTAGAAAAAAAATGATTAGGGACATTAAAGATAAATATGGCTGCACTTTGAGAAGAAGAGAGAAGTATGGAAGATCCTTTAAAGCAGCTGCAATTAAAAATGTTAATAAGAATTCATGAAAGAACAAGAACCGTAAATGAGTATTTTAAGAGGTAGAGGAATAGAGGAATATGATAAATTGTGGTACTCTGGATAATCACAATTAGCAAAATGGAGAATAATTAAAGAAACCAAATGAGAGCATATATAGTGATAAATGAGCTTAGACTTGTTAAAGAACTGTGTTATTAGCAGATTCTTTTTGCTGGTAAGGAAAAGAATATGGACAGAAAGAGAATTTCTCTGTAAAATAAAAGATAGGTTTTCATACCTTATTACACTTAATGAAATGCTGGTCTAACCGTGACCCATACACAGGGATGAGAATCTACAAATAGGCAAATGTCCCTGAACCCTCAGGGAGGCAGCCTCTGTCTCATGCCTGCCATTCAAGCAAGTACTTGGAAGATTTAGGTCACTAAAGACTAACCTCTTCCTGCCTGTGTTTTTCTTTAGAAGAGTGGCTATGAATTACACAGCAGGAGAGGTGTGTGTCCGTGCTTGTTAAAGACACTCAGCCTTGAATCACATATGGCTTCCAATACCTAAGGTTTACTGTGGCAACTCTCTTGAATATTCCTGAGGAAATAGTGTTCAATAATCCCTAACAATATTTCTACCATGGTACAAATTATTAGAGGCATTTCTACATTTTTTAAAAAACTGTAAGAGAATTGATGATTGACCAGGAAACATGACCTAATCTCAACTCCTAGGAGTTGTGTTGAGTGCCACATATAATGACCTCTAAAATAATGGAACTGTCAGGCCTGTGCCTGGAGCTTTCTAGGACTGAGCTTATCAATGCAATCTGTGCAGAAATGGGCATGCTGGGATGTTTTATTCAGTTCTTCCTGTTCAAATTACGTTAGAGCCATAGACTTAACTGACTAGAAGTTGCATTTATGTGCCCACATAAGCAGGCCAGCACTTTATGACCGCCAGACTCTGCTTTTCCTAATGCCTATTGCTTTTAGTGGCTGCCTTCCTGCTAGAGTCGCTTTGGTGTGGGAAAGACATACTGGTCAGAAAACGTATATAAGTTCCAAAGACACAACATCCATTATGTCTGTGCTATTCACAGATACTTAAATTGATTTCTGGTTATTAGAAAAATACAAAAACTTCTTCTTAGACTAAGCCAAGTTGACATTTTATTAATGTTTTGAAGAGAATATCCAAGGCCTGTTTAAATTTCTGATACCATTTTTATGCCTATTATGAATAGATACATCTACATACATTTGCACTTTGGTTTTTCAAAGTGCATTGAGAGTTTGCCAAGAGGTAAACAATGTTTTAGGCATTAGGTATAAAAAAGTGAGTAAGATAGACAAGGGCCTGTCTAAAGTTATATACAGGGGGAAAGAGAGAAAAATAAACAAATAGATTAATACAAAATAACCAGTACAATATGTTGAATACAAGACAGGATAAAGTGTTAGAGATTAATTGGATAGGAAAGGCCTCTCTAAGGAGATAACATTGAAGCTGATTGTTAAATTTTGAGGGGTCAGCCCTTCAAAGATCTTAAGATAAGTCCCTAATATTTGAGACACATTGATATATTTTAAGAACAAAAAGGTTAGCATAAGCAGAAGGTGCTGAGCAAGGGGCAGAACGTCAGTAGATGTGGTCAGAAGGTGGCAGGGGATACATATTAAGGTTTACTGTATGTACCTTTATTCTAAGTGTAATGTGAAGCTTTGGGTTGGTTTTAAGCAGAGGAACATTACAATTTGATTTATATTTTGAAAAGATCCCTCTGGTTGCTCTGGTGAGACTGGAGTGGAAGAGGGCAAGAAGAAAGCAGAGAGATCAGTTAGAAGTCACTTTTAATAAGCAAGATGAGAGATGATGGCTTGGGTGAGAACAGCGAAGATAAGAGGTTAAATTCGTCAGAATTGCTGGAGAGTGGAGTGGGAGGAGGGTAAAAACAGTTCTACTTGAGATATGTTAATTATGAGATGCCTATCGGAAACCCAAGTGGATATATCAAATGGACAATTGGGGGTTTGAGTCTGCAATTCAAAGAAGACCCCAGGGCTGAATGTGTACATTTGGAAGTCAAAGGCATGTCAGTGTGTTTAAAGCTATGAGCTAATTGAGGTTGTCAAGGAAAAGGTGGAGAAAATAATGGGTCTTGGATCATATCCATGAACAGTGAGAAATGTAGTGGAATGGAGAAGCAGGCCAAGGAGATAGAGGAGTAACCTGTTAGAAAGGGGACCTAGAAAAGAGGTATTTTGAATGAATGGAGAAAAACTAAAAAAAAAACAAAACATCCAAGGAAGAAAAAATTTCCAACAGTGTCAAATATTGCTAAATAGTCAAATGTTATAAAAACGGAGAAGTGATCCTGGGAACAATGGTGAGGGAAATGAGCTAATGATTATAGGAGAACATGGGGTCCTGGGAGGGTTTATTTTATTCAAGAATGTCTGCATGCCACTGGCAGTGCTTCCATAGAGATAAATTTCTGTTGGCAGGATGCTGTTGCAGAGGTTTGTATAAATTTTGTAGGGTACATCTAATCTCAGGGACTTGTTGAAATTGATCATTTTGAGTTTGTACACTGCAAAATTAAGAAGAAAACTTAGAATTGCCATCATAGTATTAGTACTGTAAAAACAAACCTGAAAAGCTCAGCCAATGTGTGCACATTCTACAATAATATGCATTGTGGACATGGTTGGCATAGATTAATTTATCGTCATATTATAGACTCGTAATTTTGAGGGAAGAAATGAGTTGTCATAGTTGTGATAACTTTATATTATTTAATTGGGAAGAGTAATAGAGTCAGAACAGAATTTTGGGGTTGTGATGTAACTTAAAAAACATCTAATTCTATTGTCTCATTGGTGGAAATGTGGCTGTAAATTGTTCAAAGGCACATAAGGCAGTTACAGCTGGTAAGGAAATCATGGAAATATGATCTTCGTACGTCCTTTTTTTATCTACTCCCCAGTATAAAGTATGGTTATTCACATCTCTAAGTCCTCTAAATCTTCATATATTTATTTGAAAAACATTCTTTTGGTTAACTGTAAAGAGTATTTTTTGTTACATACATACATACACACACACACACACATCTATAAGTGTTTTTGTAATGTGTTTTCAGAAACATGTCTTTATATTAATGATTATCATGAAGTGATAGAAATATTATTGTCCGTTGAAATACTATCTTTTTTCACCAATCCTGTTTAAGAGCAGCCATTTATTGAGTAGTGCCTTCATGCTACACATCCTGTATATATTATGCTGAAACTTGACAGTAGTCAGCAAGGTAAGTATCACCTGGCAATTTTGCAAGTTGAGGAAATATAAATCTAGGAAGTTGAAGTACCTTTCCTATAGGCTCACTCATATTTTGGTGGCTGAGTCTAGGTTTGAACTTAGCTGAACTTTTTCCTCTTATAAAATACCGTATTTGTCAATGACTGGGTTTTCCACAGCAAAAGACTTTGCATTAGTGTGTAAATGCACATGTACTTGATTAAGCTAAAAATAATTATCATTCTGAGAAAAATTAAAATAATTTTCATCCTGAGAAATAATGATATAAAGAAAGAAATACATTTAAAATGTCTAGCATCTTAGAAGTGCCATAACATCTATCTGTCAAAAAATGGTGAAATATGACAAACAGTCATGTCTGGATTTGTGTCTTTGCTCAACAACTTAATATATGTAATCTTAGCCAAATTAACTCTTTGATCATTGGCAAAAGTTTGTTATACTCCTGTTATAACTACTTCAGAGTTTCTGGAGTTTAAATTACATGTATTTTGACAGTTCATGGGGCCATATTGTGCTATTCTTTAAAACTTAAAGATAAGGTTATGTTGCAAAAATAAAATAATGAAAAATCCACAAGTAAGTAAGATCAGATTTTGTTTTATCAGAGGAAACAAAAATGTAATAATAACTGACTGTGGATGAAGCATATTGGGAGATTCAAATTCCAATCAAGTTGCAGACATTCTTCCTTGTAGCCTTTGTTTAAAATATAAAAAGTTGACAAAGCGAAATAATCCATAGAATTATTTGAATATTTAAAATAAGAATTCAGCCTCCTTTTTTTAGGATAGTCTATAAAAATGTACTTGAATATTGTATGCATTGAGAATATGCATATTTTTGAAAAGTGGAGATAGATAAGCAGGCTATTTTATTTATTTTACCATGAATAAAATCAATTTTTTTTTTACTATTTCATATTGCTTTATTCTACAATTTTTTTTATTATACTTTAAGTTCTGGGATATTTGTGTAGAATGTGCAGGTTTGTTACATAGGTATATACATACCATGGTGGTTTGTTGCACCCATCAACCCGTCATCTACATTAGGTATTTCTCCTAATGCTATCCCTCCCTTAGCCCCCTCCCTTGACTGGCCCCGGTGTGTGATGTTCCCCACCCTGTGTCCATGTGTTCTCATTGTTCAACTCCCACTTATGAATGAGAATATGCAGTGTATGGTTTTCTGTTCCTGTGTTAGTTTTCTGAGAGTGACAGTTTCCAGCTTCATCTCTGTCCCTGCAAAGAACATGAACTCATCTTTTTTAAGGCCGCATAGTATTCCATGGTTTATATGTGCCACATTTTCTTTATCCAGTCTATTATTGATGGGCATTTGGGTTGGTTCCAAGTCTTTGCTACTGTGAACAGTGCTGCAATAAATATACGTGTGCTTATGTCTTTATAGTAGAATGATTTATAATCCTTTGGGTATATACCCAAGAATGGGATCGCTGGGTCAAATGGTATTTCTGGTTCTAGATCCTTGAGGAATCGCCACACTGTCTTCCACAATGGTTGAACTCATTTACACTCCCATGAACAGTGTAAAAGGGTTCCTATTTCTCCACATCCCCTCCAGCATCTGTTGTTTCCTGACTTTTTAATGATCGCCATTCTAACTGGTGTGAGATGGTATCTCATTGTGGTTTTAATCTGCTTTTCTCTAATGACCAGTGATGATGAGATTTTTTTTCATATGTTTGTTGGCTGCATAAGTGTCTGCTTTTGAGAAGTGGCCATTCATGTCCTTCCCCCATTGTTTGATGGGTTTGTTTGTTTTTTTCTTGTAAATTTGTTTAAGATTCTTGTAGGTTCTGGATATTAGCCCTTTGTCAGATGGATAGATTGCAAACATTTTCTCCATTCTGTAGGTTGCCTGTTCACTCTGATGATAGTTTCTTTTGCTGTGCAAAAGCCCTTTAGTTTAATTAGATCCCATTTGTCACTTTTGGCTTTTATTGCCATTACTTTTGGTGTTTTTGTCACGAAGTCTTTGCATATGCTTATGTCTTGAATGGTATTGCCTAGGTTCCTTCTAGGGATTTTATGGTTTTAGGTTTTATGTTTAAGTCTTTAATCCATCTTGAGTTAATTATAAAAGGTGTAAGAAAGGGGTCCAGTTTCAGTTTTCTGCATGTGGCTAGCCAGTTTTCCCAACACCACTTACTAAATAGGGAATCCTTTTCCCATTGCTTGTTTTTATCAGGCTTCTCAAAGAACAGATGTGTGGCATTATTTCTGAGGCCTCTGTTCTGTTTCATTTGTCTATATATCTGTTTTGGTACCATTACCATGCTGTTTTGGTTACTGTAGCCCTGTAGTATAGTTTGTAGTCAGGTAGTGTGATGTCTCCAGCTTTATTGTTTTTGCTTAGGATTGTCTTGGCTATACAGGCTCTTTTTTGGGTTCCATATGAAGTTTAAAGTTTTTTCCAATTCTGTGAAGAAAGTCATTGGTAGCTTGAATGGGATGGCATTGAATCTATAAATTACCTTGGGCAGTATGGCCATTTTCATGATACTGATTCCTCCTATCCATGAGCATGGAATATTCTTCCATTTGTTTGTGTCCTCTTTTATTTTGTTGAGCAGTGGTTTGTAGATCTTCTTGAAGAGGTCCTTTACATCCCTTGTAAGTTGGATTCCTACGTATTTTATTCTCTTTGAAGCTATTGTGAATGGGAATTCATTCATGATTTGGCTCTCTGTTTGTCTGTTACTGGTGTATAAGAATGCTTGTGATTTTTGCACATTGATTTTGTATCCTGAGACTTTGCTGAAGTTGCTTATCAGGTTAAGGAGATTTCGGGCTGAGAAAATGGGGTTTTCTAAATATACAATCATGTCATCTGCAAACAGGGACAATTTGTATTTCTGTCCCTGTAGTCACCTGAAAAAATAGTTTGGTTCTATTTTTAACTATCATTTGCATTTGTTGTTCCTGAGCAATTTCTGTGAACTTGCTCAAATCTTTGGTCCAACAGTCAAATGTATGGAACTGCAATGCTGAGACTAGATCCTTAAATGATGAAACTGACCAAAGACCCTCTACATCCTTATGTTTCAACAGAGTGCTATTTATCTCTTTAGAAATTATTTTTGTTTCATTTTATGGTAATGGTAAGAGTTTTTAAACAAAACAAAACATTATCTTCAAGTCTGGTACATAAATGTACAACAAATGTGACTCTTTTTTTCTATTAATCTTTTTACAATTTCCTTTTTAGCCTTTTCATTATTGTTAACATGTATCCTTTTGTAAAAACGTGACTCCATAGCCACATCTAGACAAAACGTAGAAACCCATGACCATGTAACCCTTCAAGCTAGAATGACAAACCAATACTACATTTCTATAAAACAAGTATATCTAAATATTTCCACAAAGGACCTGACCTACGCTAACTTTCTGTAAGTTTGGGACCAATCCAATAGCAGTATAGTTCTGAGCAAAGTCTTCCCATGTCAAGAAATACTGTTGAAAGCTTTGAAATGGCTCATAATATCAAAAAACTAAACAAGTCTATTGAAAATATGCACACCTAACTTCACTATGGCAAATAAATGTTATTTATCCATAGCTTTTAGTATACTGACCAAAATTATTTGAATAGCACACATAAACTGATACTAAATTATTATTGTAAAACTGTTACATTTTTGTATGCTCTTGCCCTTCCAGATTGGATGTGCATTCCAGTTAACTGTCAGAAGCCCAGATAACTATGTGAACACAGACTAGGCAAGTGCACTATTCAATACTTATGACTTTACTAATTACTGCCACTTGTGAATAAACATTTTCATATTGAGTAAAGAAAGGCTAAAGTGACTGCAGGTGATAAACCAATTAACCAGCCCTAGAAGTGATTGAGGGACACAAGATTAAAGCTGCAACAGATATGAAGCCTGATTTACACTATTCTCTTCTTGAGCAGATACATTGCATTTTTCAGCCTCCTTTACAGTTAGATATGGTAATATCTACTAATGGTAATGTACTTGTTACTAAAATATATGGAAGAAGGCATTGTTTCTGTCTTTAAGAAGACCAAAGTCTAAGAGCAGAATAAATAGACAATAATCACAGTATAATGGGGAGAGCTTTGTAATAGTGCAAAAATATAGATAAGCAAGTAACATTTCTTAGGAGGGGAGGAAGCATAGTCAAGAGACTCAGGAGCTATAGAGAGGAGTATGTTTGGAATGTTACCTAGAAAATGAAAGGAACTTTGCCTAGTAGACAAGGTAATTTAGATACAGTGTTGAAGCACGAGGCTACTTACAGGGGCATGGTTTAAGCGAACAGGACTAGGAACACAGAAGCGGGGGCTAATGGCTACAGGGGCATCAAGTTGTGACCTTTACACCATTCTATGAAGCTTAGATTATTCTAAAAGCAATCGGTAAATACCAGTTTCTAAAGAAGAAACAGAGTTAACTCTGTTTGGAGAATCATCATGTTCATGGACTAAGAGAGAATGGAGACAGAGAATATGATTAGGAAGTTTTAAAGTAATGTTCTGGCAGTAAGTGGTGGAATTGTGGCATTAACAATGGAGTAGAGAGAAGAAGAAGCTGCAAGAAATCTTAGAAGTAAATGAAAAAGAATTTGGTAACAAATCGAATATCTGGGTAGGAACTTGGTAGAATTACTTCACGGTCTCTAGCTTGGGCAAATGGGCAGATACTGATAGTGTTCCCTGAGAAAGGGAAGTTGACAATAAGAACAATAACAAATAGAAATGGCACTTATGTATTCTGCTAAGCCATTAATATATATTAACCTGTTGAAACCTCACACCTACTTTGTGAAGTTAGTACTATTCTTTCTACCCTTTGTAGATATAGTTACTGAGGTGTAAAGAAGTTAGAAAGTTGCTCAAGGTGATAATAAGCTAGTAGATGGTGGAGCAGCATGCACAGATTCTAGTCCTAGAACCAGGTTCTTGAGTACTACACTGTAATGCCTCCAAGAAAAGACAAAAGATGCAAAATTCATTTGGGGGTATACTGAATTGGAGATATCTGCAAATCACTCAGCTAAGAATTTGTAAACAGTTTAAAAATAGCTATGTGTTTTGTGAAAGGAGCGACTCAAGCATAACCATAATAGTTGAAGCTGCAGAAGGCAAAAAACATTTTACAAGAGAATCTAGAAGGAAGACAGAAGAAAAACTGAGGAAGACATGTTAGTGGATACATATATTTATGGATATGGCAAGAAAACATATCAGTATATATGAGGTGTCAGCAACACCAAGAATAAAAAAAAAAATCAAAAAGAATTAAAAGGGCAGGGCCAGGTGTGGTGGCTTACACCTGGAATCCCAGCACTTTGGGAGGCCAAGGAGGGCGAATCAGGATTTCAAGACCAGCCTGGCCAACATGGTGAAATCCCAACTCTACAGAAAAAAAAAAAAAAAAAAATTAGCCAAGTGTGGTGATGGGCACCTGTAATCCTAGCTACTCAGGAGGCTGAGGCAGGAGAATCGTTTCAACCCAGAGACAGAGGTAGCAGTGAGTCGAGATCGTGCCACTGCATTTCAGCCGGGCAACAGAATGAGACTCGGTTTCAAAAATAATAACAACAATAATCATAATAATTAAAAGGGCAGAATTTAGTATCATGGGCAGCCAGGGAAGGAGAATTCATAAAGGGGGAAATAATAAAAATGCCAGATATAGCTGAGACTTTAAGTAATATGAGACTAGAAAGACATCAGAGGACACTTTATCAGATTAATTTTAATATATAGGAATCAAAGACAGAGTGAAAAACAGTTGAAAATTTAGTTGGTGGAAATTGAGATATGGAGGCAACAAAAATTATTTGAAAGTTTGAAGAGATAGAAGTATCCAGAGAAGGAATTTTCAGGATGAACACAACTTGAGCCTGTTTTTAAATTGTGCTTTCATAATTCCAAAAAACTACCAATCTCTCAATGTCCTAAATATCTCCAGCATTTTGATACTAGTCTATAACATCAATTGCTTATAGTATCTACTTTGTCCTACAACTCTCAGTGATAGTTCCTCCAAATGTTTTACTTAATTTAAGTCTCTCCCCCTGGAGTTTTATTCTTATACTATTTGAGAGAATAACTGGCTATTATCTCTAATAATTTACCATGTCTGGGAAAATCACTAATTTCTATTAATTTAAACTAACTTCTAGAGCTAAGAAAATGCTAACCAGAAAGAGTTTAAACTTAGTGCTTCATTATAAAGTTTTTAATTTAAAAACAAAGACAGCAAGGGATTAAAACAACTTTAAACAATGGGAAAAGCAAGTAAATAAAAATTTAACCTTAATGGATTAAAGCAAATTCTTAAAGGATCAAAGGTTTATTACTTTGTATAAAGATTATCAGAAATAATTAGTACATTGGCAACCAAATTAATAAAACTCTCCCTCCCTTAAATTGTTAAGCTTTAACTCTTTAATATGTGATTACACTGGTCAACTACAATTATGTGAACATGAAAGCCCCAGGGGTTTTATGCAAAGGAAAACCTGTATAAGAGATATCCTTGAAAGTTGATTTTGGCATATATTTTGGTCTGAGGAAGTGGGCAAGAAAAGAAATGGTACTCACAAAATTGCCAATCTCATTTTTTTTCAGTGTTAATTCATATATATATATATATTCATTTCATACATACATATATAAATGTAATATATAGATTTCTCTATATAAATATATTTAGATTATCATCTCTCTATATAAATCCTCTCCATATATATATCTATATATACACATATATAATGTACTCTCTATATATGTATCTATAGAGAGAGAGGTGACAATTAGGCTATAGAAATAAAAATGAGTATACCTGTGTTCAAGAAAACCATACTGTCAAGATGAAGACTAACAGGTTAAAAGAAAAGACAAATTTAACATACACTGTGACATATGGTATAATGGAAGAAACAATAGTGATAAGCCAGCTCTGGAATACATAGACTACCTAATAGATTCTATTGTATTCTCAATGAATAAATTGAAAAGGGAAAAATAACTTCTATAGTTAATTATACTGGAATCTAACATAAGGTGATGAGAGTTGATGAGGGAGGATTGCTGAGACACAAACACAAGAGGGATACTGGCCAATTTTATTTCCAAGCAAGAGAGTCCAAGGGTCTTAGTACATTTGTGTGGCTCCACTAGCTGCGTCTGAACATCTGAAGCTTCAGGAACACTAAGGAGAAGGTAATCAGCATTTCCTGGGAAAAGAGTAAAGCAATTAAGAGGCATTTGCGAGAATTTAGGAGACAAATGATGAAAGCTAGGGAAAGTGGTGGAAATTTACCTGAGGAGGAACACCTGAAATTAAAAATAAAAAATAATTGAGCCATTGGGTTATGGATCAAATAGGTTTGTTGTGGAAGACAGAGATGCCCAGGAACTTCAAAATTCCTGTCTTGGCTAATATTAGAAGCAAAGGAGAGGTGAGTTTGGAGGAGATACATTGAGTTGGAGGGTCCTGTGGGAAACATGAATGCTCATCTGAGGTAGGTAGTTCAGTGGTGCCATCTCGGACCACTGCAAGCTCTGTCTCCCAGGTTCACGCCATTCTCCTGCCTCACCCTCCCAAGTAGGTGGGACTACAGGCGCCTGCCACCATACCCGGCTAATTTTTTGTATTTTTAGTAGAGATGGGGTTTCACCCTGTTAGCCAGGATGGTCTGGATCTCCTGCCCTCGTGATCCGCCCACCTCGGCCTCCTGAAGTGCCTGGGATTACAGGCATGAGCCACTGCGCCCGGCCAGTTTTTATTCTTAGTGTTATTTTACTTATGCATTGCTTATGAGGAAAATAATCAAATTTCAGAAAATATGGCAAAGTTTACCTTAAAATATATATAAAGACATGTCGTGAATTTTAAAACAACAAAACAGAATAATAAAATAAATAGTTCTAAAAAGTGAAGAATTTAAACCAAAGAAGAAATTGTGGAATTCCACTCAAAGAAAGACAAGAGAGAAATACATTTCAAAAGAAAATAAAGGATGGAATTTAGAGCATGGGGATTTGTTATTTGCATATTTTTCAGGAAGAAAGAATAAATCAAAGAATGAACTGGAAGACCACCAATAATCAAATAAATAGAAACAAACAAACAAAAAGATGATTTGCTCTTCATTTGCTGAGTAGAATTAACAACAAATATAACTATACCAGATATTTACTAATGACATCTCTTTATTTTCAGATGAAATAGGAATTTTGAATAAACTAAGAAAAAAATTCCTTATTAAAGCCCCATGCAATGAATAAACAAATAATCAAGAAACATATATAAAAAACGTGCGAAAGCCAGACTGACTTTCAATATTTGGTATGACAATAAAACTTTAGAAGACATGGAATAATATTTACAGAGTTTTAAGTGCCTTAATTTCTATATGCACAAAAACTCTCTTCCCTTTGTGAAGTTGATTTTATAAAAAGATACAGTTGATCTTCACTTGTTGATTCCATATTTATAAATTCTCCTACTTGCTAAAATTTTTTGTAATCCCCAAATCTATGCTCATGGTGCTTAAACAGTCATTTGTGAACTTGTGCACGTTCAACTCAAAAGGAAATCTGAACAGCCCCGTGTAAACATTCCCAACCAAAGTCGAACACGGCCACATTCTATTTTTTTGTTTTGGTTCTCTTACTGTAAAAAGGTGTTCTTTATTGACCATTTAGTGCCACTTTTTCCCCCCACTTTTATGCTTTTTGTTGGTGATTTTGTTGTTTGAAATTATTCCCAAGTACAGTACTGAACTCTTGCTTATTGTACCTAAGTGCAAGAAGTCTATGATATGTCTTACAGAAAAATTGTGTTAGATAAGCTCCTTTCAGGTATGAGCATTGATTATAAAATGTGATATCATTCACATATATTTAAAAAATAACAAAAATAACATATTATTATTGTGAGATAAATATGTATAAATTAAAATTATGACAGAATGCATGGCAATGATAAATATGAAATTCAAGAGAGTAGATTATTTTGGGAAGAGAAGAGAAAATTCAACAGAAGTATACAAAGGTTTTCAATTCTATTAATTTTTTTTGTTTTTTTTAGACAATGTCTCCTTCTGTCACCCAGGCTGGAGTTCAGTGGCACTATCTTGGCTCACTGCAACCTCTGCCTCCTGGGTTCAAGAGCTTCTCCTACCTCAGACTCCCAAGTAGCTGGGAATAAGGCATGCATCACCATTCCTGGCTAATTTTTGCATTTTTTAGTAGAGATGGGGTTTCACCATGTTGGCCAGGCTGGTCTCAAACTTCTGACCTCATATGAGATGCCTGCCTCAGCCTCTCAAAGTGTTGAGATTGCAGGCATGAGCCCCCGTGCCTCAATTCTATTGTAATTTAATATTCTGTTTCTATGGTGGATGTGAATTACCTAGATTATCTATTTATCTATCCATATCTTGCAATCGTTTTGTATTTCAGATAAAATGTTTCATTATATAAAAACAGCACTGCTGGGTGTGGTGGCTCATGTCTGTAATCCTAGCACTTTGAGAGGCTGTGGCAGGCAGATCATGAGGTCAGGAGATTGAGACCATCCTGGCCAACATGGTGAAACCACGTCTCTACTAAAAATAGAAAAGTTAGCCAGGCATGATGGCGCGCACCTGTAGCCCCAGCTACTCAGGAGACTGAGGTAGGAGAATCACTTGAACCCAGGAGGCAGAGGTTACAGTGAGCCGAGAATGCGCCACTGCACTCCAATCTGGAGACAGAGCGAGACTCTGTCTCAAAAGTAAATAAATAAATAAATAAATGAATAAGCAGCACACATTAAAATAACTCTCTTGACAAAATTCCTGATTATGTCACCAAAAATAGGCAGCTCAAACATTCAAAAATATATTATGTAAAAAGAAATTTACATTTTTATATAATACTAAGATGCAGCATTAAAATGATGAGTTAGATCCACTTCAAAATAAAGGAAAATAAATTTCACAATTCAGTGTTCTGAAAACAGTGAATAAATGCCTACAGTGAATGTAAGTATATCACCTCAAGAGATTTTCAGCCACGCAATAAACATAAGGGACATTTAGTCATCATATGACTATTAAGAGAATCTTGAAATTATTTGATATGGTACAAATTAAATTAACTTGCCAGAATGTTACAGTATATACACACAGAGATTTTCCTGAGACTTTTTGAGTCTCTATGTCTGCATTTATAAAACTGGTATTAAAAAGCATTTGCCAAATGAGTGGGTAATGAAGATTAACTAGAAAGAATAGATCTACCTAAATTTTAATTGTGTAAATTTTATATAGAATTATATAAAACTATATCATTGTCAACTATAGGAGTTTCTTTATATTTGTTCAACATTATATAATATGATTTCATATAATACTAAGAGGGATTGCATTTGTTTGCTTTTGTGGTTTTTTTATTATTGTTTCTGTCAATAGTAATGCAGATAAAACAATAAATAGCTCTTGATACAAGGCGAGAATAATGAATTCACCTTTCCCTTTCAGAATTTAGATAAAATCCACTCCTTCATGACAATAGTAAAAAACAAAACGAGTTAGAAAAATTCATCTCCCGTTCCTCAATCTCTTTTTAAAACTCAAACTAATCACTTCTTTACGAAGGATATTAGAATAAGTGGATTATTAATATGACTTGGAATGGGGAATCCTTTCTATGACGAGAAAAACTGGCTTTCTTTGAAATACAGTCTTTAGCCTGGTGTTCCTGGGGACATGCAGTAATCTGTAGATAAACCGTAGGTAATGACAACTCTTATTCAAGAAGTTATCTTACCAATCATCTCTTCCTTTTGTTGGTTAGCTCGTTATTTACCATGTAATTTTGTGCCTTTTCCAACTACCCAATATCACATGTTAATTTTTGTGATATTAATATGTACCACTTACAGAAAATAGTAAGAATGATATAAGACAAAGGATTACTAAATAAAGCAAAAGTGTGTGTCTGTATTTTTTTTTTTTTTAATTTTTCTTGGTCTAGAATGCTTGATGTTCCCCATTTGCTTCTGGCTATTAAAATGTTACACAAAACAGCAGGCTAAATAAAACAGATTTCCAAGGAGCTGAGCTATAAATTTCTTGACATATTATTTGATGAAGGTAAATAGTGTCATTTTCTACTTTATTAACTTCATGTGATATGCACTCTGATCTTAAAAAATTTATTATATTTGGATGAGAGAGAAGATAACTTGTTCAAATTCCTCTCTACCAGTAATTTATTGGACCTCCTATGACTGCTACACATCTCAAACTCTGATCTGTTCTTGTTATCTAGTGTTTGGCTAATGGGATATATTTTGGCTTTTCTTTATCTAAAAATGTGACAAAACAAGACTAAGAGATGTCTTACTGAAGGGCAATGGGATTTGTGAATCATCAAACAGGTAAAACAGTTTTCTTCTTCTTTTTTGGTAACAATCCATGTCTATTTTAAAAATGGTCATTATGCTAGTTCTGTCATAGCTTTTCTTCTTATTGTAACTTCCAGCATTTCCAGGCAATATGTGTGAATTTGACCTTGACATTGTTAATTAATCCTGGCTGTTTGCCACAATTTTATCTTCATTTCCTTCCAAGAAGCTTGAGTAAGTATACTGTGATTAACCAGGCAAAGGAACAGTTTTCAGGTTACATTTTCTTGAGCCTAAGCGGTTGATTTACTTAAGTCCCTGGGAATTTTTAAACAGGGTGTCCATCAATATTAGTGGATATGTGAAGTATTTTACCTTAATTAGCACATTGAATGTATATTTTCCACAGGGAGGGATAATATTTCCAGTTCCGTGATTCTCACAATTTATTATTTTCTGATGAGACACTTTTAACAGATGATGCTCCCGTGACCAACATGCTCACATGAACTTATATAGGAAGATATTCAATCCTGTGTGAGAGTTCATTCTGTAGTGAAGACCCAACTCAATGTTGGTATACATAATACTATTGTAGGAGTAACTACAAACAACTTTATTTTTAAATGTTTTGCAAAGCAAATTAATTAGGAATAGCAATACTTCAAACACTTTCAATAACAAACCAGGTGACATACCTCTCTTAACAGCATGACATAGGACTGTCACAACTCCCTGGTTGAGAATTGCAGCTCTAGATGATACCTAAGGTTATAGACTGGACTTTGATGCTGGGAACTTCAGGATTGGTAAAAACGGCTCTCTTTGAAGACGTTTTTAAAAAACAAATAGAATACCTTATAAAATTGGTAATGGTTCATGTAAGGAAGATACAGAAAAGAAATGTCTAGATCTTATACTTCTTGATGACAGCAGTGTGGAAAGGAAAGAATACTGACCATTATGCTTTTGTTTTTGATTGATTATACTAAGACTTTCAAATGCCCAAAATGAACGTGGATCTCATCAATTTGGAGGAATCTAAGGATACTATGGTACTGATTACTAGAACTAAACAAACAAAAGCAACAAAAACATTGTTTCCCATTATGAAAAAATTCTGATTGCTGGAGAAATGATCTGCCTGAAATTTTATCTTAGGCAAAACATACTTTTAAGTATTTGCTGACATTACTAGGTGCTGTGTTTGATTAAAGTTCTTGACATTTTCCACTGTGTCAGGTAACAATAAGTTGAAAGAAAAGGCCACTTAAAGCAAATCTTTTCATTCTATTAGATACACAAAACAAATGTGAGCCAGAGAGATAAGCAAATCTAAAGAAGAGAGAGGAGATTCTTAATATCAGGCTTCAGTGAGTTTATTAGCCCTTAAAATCTGTGTGTAAAATCATGGTTACATGCACATTTTGGGGGAGAAAAGAGTCCATCAAACTATTGGTTTTGTAAATAGTGGTTGTGGTCTATCAAAAATAAACTAAGGACCAAGCATCAATTTAGTATTAATGTTTTGTAAGAGACTGAGAATAACAATTTTGGTAGACTGGGGATTAAAAAAGGATGTAGTTTGCTAAGTTATATCAGTTTCTAGTCATTCTGACTAAATTAACCACACTGGTGTTTTCTCTAGTTTTAGGAATTTGGACATGACAAACATAATCACAAACTGCCATGTTAAATACAAATCATTCTAGGGTTAATTATCTTCTGAGTATTGTTCTACTGTTGCATTCTCCATTAAATTGGACCTGGGGTTGACAAATTATGGCCTGTGGATGAATCTGGCCCACAGTCTACTTTTATACTACCTGCCAGCCAAGAAAGTGTTACATTTTTAAAACTTCTTCTGACAGAAAATGTATGTGGGCTGTAAAGTATAAAATATATACTATATGGCTTTTTATAGAAAAAGTTTGCCATTGCCAGCCCATATATTAGACAACTCATTAAGTCATTTGAGCAGTAGCTAATATATATTGAGGGCTATCAAAAGCACCTGGACATGTACTGAAGCTGGTGATATATCAGTGAGCAAAAATGACCCAAATATCTACTTTCATAACCTCACATCTACTTAGAGGACTCAGAAATAAACTAACTGAAGAAATGATATAGTATATTAGAAAGTAATGCATTCTGTAGGGTAAAATAGAGCAGGGAAATTTGGGAGTGCGGAGGGGCAGGTAGTGCGTGTTCTTGAATAGGGTGGTTAGAGTTGACTTTACTGAGAAGATGCTACAAGTGCAGACTGGAGAAAGGTAACGTAACGAGACCTGTGGCTCTTTGCAGGAAGTGTGTAGCAGGCAGATAATCAGTGCAAAGGCCCTGAGGTGAGACCTTGTATTCAAGGAAGATTGAGAAGACCAAATAAGAATTAATTTTGTATGTTCATAAACTATATCAACACTCTCTGGCATAATTTATTTAAACCATATTTATTTTACCTTTTGTCACATATATACATCTATCTTTCTGTTATTAAAATCTACCGAAGCTTAACGAGGCATCTGAATTTCTGATCTAAAATGCTATCCAGAAGCATGTGACCTGCTAATTATACAAAGCTGCTTAATTCCCAAGAGTGCATCACTATGATAAAGCATAGATGAGATTTTAAACTGTCATTAATTTTTTTTCTTCCCTGTACCCACTGATGGCAGATGTCATTAATTTTTGTATTTAGGATAGTACACTATAAAATAGAGAAATAAATAGAAATGCTGCTGCATATCTACTTGCATATATGTGAAGAAAAGTGTAATCATTAAGCACAAAAAAGAATAATTAATTTTCTTAAAGAATGAAGACTGAGGGAGTTATACCTGATATAAATGATGAATTGATGGGTGCTGACGAGTTGATGGGTGCAGCACACCAACATTGCACAAGTATACATATGTAACAAACCTGCACGTTATGCAAATGTACCCTAGAACTTAAAGTATAAAAAAAAAAAAAAAAAAGAATGAAGACTGAATGAGTTGTCAAGGACTTGAGTGGTAGTCTGTCAATTGTGCACTTTCCAGTCTGATAGCCATTAATAATATGTGACCATTTAAACTTAAAGCTAATTAAAATTAAACAAAACTAACTATTCAGTTCCTCAGTTACACAAGTCACATTTCAAATGCTCAACAGCCACATGTAAACCACTAGCCACATGTGGCTGTTGAGCACTTGAAGTGTGACTATCACTGTGGGAAGTTCTACTGGACAGGGCTCTAACAGAAATACTCAACATGATTATACTTAAACCTTTGCTGAAGAATTGGGAATGTGAGTTTATAAGAATAAAATGCCTTCAGTTTTGAAATGGATGGGGAATATATGGGGAAAATTGGTCAACCGTTTAGTACTAGGTGTTTTACAGATTGTAAACCCTCTATAAATTAGTAAATGATATCTAAATGAGGAAGAATTTTGCAGTATCACAAAATTACTCTAATGACTTTCTTGTATTGCACATCTAGGGTGCATTCCCTTTTTCTAGAAAAACAGAAAATTCAACTCAATCATTTTTTAAGTTTTGCTATTAAAATCAGTTTGTTGACTATCCTCTTTTGACTCTCTAGCCTCTGTCTTCATAATTAGACCTTTTAAATATATTTAAGTACATTATTTATATGTCAAGCACATAAAAATGAACTTTGTTCAAAAAAATCTGGCCAGAACAAATATTAAAACAAAATATGTTATATTTGCCTTAATATGGTCGCTTCTATCCTTGAAGTTTAATGTTTGGCACTCCAAGGTAGTAGTTTGATTCCCTTAATTAAGAGAAGATAATTTTCTAGTACCATAAATGAGGGCAGTAACAGTACAGGAAGTCATTTTGGCTCTAGATTAAAGAAATATGGACTTAAATGCCTGCCCCCTGGAGATTCCAAAGACAAGTAAGAAAAAAGATAAACTTCAAAGCACCAGCTCCATAGATTGTGATGGTCTTTGAAGAAGCCTCACATAGAGTAATGGCTTCACCCTAGACATTCTGAAGTTCTCCAGCTATTGCAAAATTTAAGAAAAAGAGAGTGAGACAAGTTTTTCATATATAGGGCAATGAAATGTCAAGGCCTTGATATTTGTAGATTAGATTGGCCATGACTAGAGGCAAGTTGTTACAGTTTATCAACACAAGCTGGAGAGAATACTATTTTTAGGAAACTAACAAAGATGTACTGAAGAGCTCATAGTAACCATTTTCCTAATTTTCTTTTCTAGTTTCAAGAAAAAAAATATCAACACAAATGGCAACTTTAAGTATGAAAGGATAGGGAATAAAATAACGCCCATGGAAGGACTTGAACGCTCGCATACAGTAGCATTTATACACTGGGACTGCCACACTGTAGTTCACATTCAGACTTGATGAACTGAGAATCATATCCACTGGCAAATGTTCAGAACCCTGATGACATGAGAAAAATATTTGTATATTAAAGTGTACATTTCATAAATTAAAATGTCAACAATAGGATTATGGGTAGCCCGTCTCATATGTGTCTTCCAATTTTCATACAATGAGCACTTATTGATTTTACAAACAGAGAAGATTACAGAACTGGAAATATTACAGTGAAAATTCTTATTTTCTGCTGAATTTTTTTCTCTGTTTAGCTCAATAGAAATATCTGGAGAAAACAACAAAGGGCACAGATCTTGAACATTTCTGTGAAGTTCTACCATGATACAGAAACGGATGCCACTTTAACTTTGGACATACATTTTAAAGTGTATCTGAACATACATTTTAAAGTTTACATTATTAATATATCTGAAGACTACCCGATAAATAGTCTTTGAAACATACACTACCAAATTTCCAGGAAAAACTTAAAATAAAAAAGCAGAATAAAGAGATGAAACAAAATTTTATAGTTAATGGATATTTTCTCCTTAAACCTCACATCTCACCTTTTCCTTGGTCAGTAAAATGCTGCTAGAGTATAAGAAACTCCTGACACTTTCACTGAAATGTGCTATTTTTATGATTCATCTAAAATAGTGACAAAGGACAAATAGTCAGAAACAAGTGTGGAAAGAAAGGAAAGAAAGAAAAAACAACCCTAATGCCTAGGCAGCCTTACACCCTATGGATTTAAGATGAAATTGTTACAAAATGCTTTTGTTGCACTACAGAAGATGATGGGAGAAAATACAGTCTTAATTCAGTTCTCATAATCACTTCTTGTTAAATGTTTAGAAGTCCTGCTTTCTTCCACAGCACAACAATTACACAGCAGAGCATAATTATTTTACAGTCAATTGAGTACACCAAATGGACATATTTATGAAACCTGATTTATACTTCATACTTGCAACACTACATGGAGCGTAGCTTTACCTCCCACCAAACCTGCAGCCAGTAAAGCTGTCAGAGGGACTCTGCTTCAGCTCCAAAGTAAAATAATTTCAGTTTGAGCAATCCTTTTGAATACTGGTCCTGCACTTAGCTTTATTCCTATCAAGTGCATTGTGAAGAGTAAAGGCAAGGAAAGCAATGTGGTATCTGTGGAGAAGCGCCATAAAAGTTTTATGGCTTTAGTTCATGCCCTGATTCTTGCTGTGGTGAGCAAGTACATTTTTCATTAGCCTATCCCACAAAGCAATGAGACTATCTACATTTAAGTAATGACCTTCTCCGTATAAATGAAAACTTGTTTTCCTTGTACTTCAATAACCAATAATTATTTATGAAGGTTTGCATAATGACCCAAGATAGTGCAGAATTTTGTTTACAATCTTCATAAGAACTTCTCTGAACATGTAATTTCTACGTTTTTGAAGATATTTTACCCCTTCCTTAATTTTGAGATGTCTTTTTCTCACACATTTGTACGATTTTTAAGGTTTTATCTATTGCAGAGATGGCTATTTAGTACCATCAGTAAATTTAACCTGGTCTCTGTAAATCATGTACATTGAGTATCTGTTTTAGATGCAAAAAATAAAAAGAAAAATAAATTCCAGGCTGTTGTTCTGAGGCTATTTCAGAAGTCACGCTATTAAATAATGGTTGATTTTGTTGAATTTGCTGATTAACTACATGCAGTGTATACATTTTTCTTATTAATTGCTTCATTTCAGCCAATTTCATTAGAAATATAAAATCTGATTTCACTCAAATCTGAAGAAAGAGAAATAATGATTCATAAATAATTAATAAAAACACTCTGTGGTCACTGGTCTGTCTGTAATTATTTATCAGTCAAGGTCTGAGGACAGCCTAACGTGGGGATGATGAAACTAGATGCATCTATCTGCTTCTGACTTCCAAAGGAAAAAAACAGTTTTCACTCCTTTTATAATACCTGTGCACAGCAGCTCATGTTGATGGCCTCCAAGCTCGGCAAACTAACACATTAGGGTAAACAGATGTTTTCTCTATTAACAGTATCAACCATCTGGCTGCAGTCCAAATCAAATATGAGGAGTAATTTCAACTGGCCTGCCTGTTAATGTGAAAACTGACTAAACAGTCCCTCCTGCTAATCTTCTCATCCTGAAGATGATGTTTCTTCCAGTGTATGATTCACGCACGAACAGGAAGGAGAGAGATCATTTCAGAGATATAATTAATTCTTAGTTGAAATTTTATTCAATTACCTGTTTAAAATATAAAACATACAGCATTTGAGATGCTAACATCTAAACTGAATATGATGTGGAGAATTAGGGAAAATATAGAAATAAATGTTCTTAAACGCTGGACTCAACTGTGGTATCTAATTTAATCTTTATTTAAAGAGCCCAAGTCCCCAGGAGACCATGAAACTAGGTTGCAAACTGCCTACTAAAAAGTAAAGAATTGAAGTAACTTTTGCTAACAGCACAAAGAATCATGATTATACCACTTATTACTTACTTTTAGTCATTAATATTATTTTTCTCCCATAGAATTGCCTTAATTCATTTTCTTCTGTCCTTTAGTAATGACTCTTGAATTACATGGATTTCATATTTATGTGGACTTTCTGCCCTTAATGCAGACCAAATAAATTTGAATAAAACAAAGACAAGTTACAATACATGACAATATTTTTACAGATGATTCTCAAGAAGTATATTCTTTTAAATTCTATCTCTTTGGTTTATTTATGGGCACTTGTGATAAAGACCAACTTGTGCACAATTTCCTTTTGTTTTTATTACTCAATTATTTGCCTCTAAATCATTTTATTTATGTTACCAGATTAGCTATACATAGTAGGGAATTGAAACCCAAGAACCATCCTTATGAATGCATGACCAATGTTCCTGGTCTAGAAATTATTTAACTGATACTGACCTATAAAAATGGCATCTTCATGTGGGCAAAACTAATGCAGTTATTTTTTATCCTGTGCAGGAGAAAATGCAAACTCTAAGGATGATTAGAAATTCCGTTTGAAGACATCTAGTTTCAAGTTCATTTTAAATAAATTTGGTTTATTTAAAAGTATGTGATTTATCTAATGATTCTGTAGGCTTTCTTAAGCAGATCATCTGACATGGAGGTGCAGTATAATGAGTGCACCAACAAAGCATTTTGCCTGATATGGGTAGATCCCAAATTAGGCACTTGTTAATTGTCCATTCCTTGAATAAACGCATAACAAGTTCCTTTAAAAAAGGAGATAAACACACATTATTAAAGTGTTTATTGTGTGCCAGATACTCCATAATGAAAAACACTGATATGTGTCTTGACCTCCCCAAATATAGGGCCTTGTGGAGAAAACAGAAATAAGCTGCAACCAACCCAGCAAATATAATCAAATATGGAGGCACATGCTTTGAAGAAGAATAATGTGAGAAAGTAAGAAGATCTGGGTGTTGTAACACATTTTGCACTGGTGAATTAGACAGCGCTTTTCTGAAGAAGAGGCATTTAAATTGGGGCCTGAAAGGTAATGGGGGCAGTCATTTGGAAAGCAGGAAGAAGAGTCATTGAGGCAATGAGAGTGGATTCTGTAGGCCCCATGATAAAAAAAAGAGATGAGCATATTCAAAAATTGAAAGAAATAAAATATGTCACCTTTTAGGCAAAATGTTTAAACTTCCCTGAAGCTTCAAATGAGGATCTATATAATAGAGCTAATATGATGTGCCTCATATACTTGTTTTGTGAATAATGATACCTAATGTTTACTGAGCAATTACTCTTTACCAGGTACAATTTGAAGCACATGTTCTGAATTTACTCATTTAGATCTTAAAAGTTAATCTTATAACCATCTCCTTTTTCTTTAGATGAGGAAACAGATTTTTGGCAACTTACGTAGTTAATAAGTAAATGGCAGAGTAAAGTTTGAATCCAGAAATCTGACACTAGATGTCATCCTCTTAGCAATGACACTGCACTCTTGGAATGACATGATATAGAAGTATTTCGGTACATAGTAGTTGCTCTTTTAAGTGTAGAAATTATTATCATTATCAGTATTTTACATGACATATAAATATGTTAACCTGTCCCAATATTGATCTCTCCTACAAGCACAGAGTTTTTATTTTTATTTTTTTACAATTTATTTTCCAAACCGGAATAATTTTGAGAGTGAAAGTGTTTAATTACATGAAGACAACAAGTGTAAACCAAGACTGTACTAGTCAAACTAGGACATATGTTTGTCTTTCATAAAATGTTATAAATTTGTCATTATTCACCTGAGATACCTCATTTACTGGACAGCAGAAGTACTATGGCTTCATGAATTTCTTAAGCTGAAAAGGGAATTTAAAGGCTATCAATTTTAGGTTCTTGTTTTATTAATATTTTATTTTTATGACCTGGAGAGATGAAGTTACTTGCCTAAGGTAAGCACTGATTAGTACCAGAGCTGGACTAGAAACTCAGGGTCTTAGTCAGCTTGGGCTGCTTTAACAAACCACTACAGATTGGGTGGCTTATGTGCAATATAAACTTATTTCTTTGGGGTCTGGAGGCTAGAAGTCTGAGATCACGGTGCCAGCATGGTTGGTTTCTGGCGAGGACCCCGCTTGTGGTTGCACACTGCTGACTTATTGAATCCTTACATGGTGGAAATAGCTTGAGAAGCTCTCTAGGGTCAGTTTTAAAAGGGCACAAATCCCATTCATGAGGGATCCACTTTTATGACCTAATTGCCTTTCAAAGACCCACTTGCTGATACCATACACTGGGTGTTAGTATTTCAACATGTGAAGTTTGGGGGGACACAAACATTCAGTTCATTGCATCCAGTCAGTTTTTAATATTAAAAGCTGCTTTAAAGCAAAGGTGAATTTCTTTAGCTGAAACCAAGTGGAATGTATACAACCTTATTCTCCCATCACACACAGGCAAGGATTTTTTTTTTTTTTTTTTTTTTTTTTCTGCATCTGAGACAAAGTTTCATGCCTATCATCCAGCCTGGAGTGCAGTGGCCCAATCTCTGCTTACTGTAACCTTTGCTTCCGTACTCAAGCGATCCTCCCACCTCAGCCTCCCCAGTAGCTGGGACCACAGGCACACACCACTGCACCTGGCTAATTTTTTCTTGTATTTTTTTGTAGAGATGGGTTTTCACTATGTTGCCCAGGCTGGTGGTCTTGAACTCCTGAGCTCAAGTGATCCAGCCACCTCAGCCTCCGAAAGTGCTAGGATACAGGTGTGAGCCTTTGGGCCTGGCCTGTCTTGGAAACACTTTAGAGAAAAACCATGGTTAGTTTTTTGGAATGTGGAATCAGCATACCTAAGACAGGTTGTTAGATTTAACATCATTATTAATTGGTTAATTTAATGATCTTAGGTCAAATAAGATTAAATAAATAACTTATTCTTTACGAGTCTCAATTTTCCCATACTGAGAGAGGGGAAGTGGACACATTGCTTTCATAAGTCCTTCTTGCTTGAAATCATGTGAGAACAATGGTCTGAATTTGGGAAGAATAGCTGATAAGGAGAGAAGCAGATACCAAACACAGAATTCAGTTTTGCCAAGGGCTAGTCCTAAGTCTATTGCATGTTAAATCACATAGCTCTTCAACTGGATTAGTGAGTAGGTAGATAGAATTATTGATTAGGACACTAGTGATTATCCAGTAAATTATGCATGACTGAGTGTAAGTAGACCAACAGGATACTTTTGGATGGTTTCCCACAAGACAAACTAACACTGACAGCTCATTTTCTGGAATCATGTGAGACTACTTAGGGATTTACAAATGGGCAATAATGGGTATTTTAAAATTTTAATCCTAAAATAAAGGATAACTATGAGGTTGGGGAAAGAGCTCTAACATAAGGGGATTTTTAAAAGATATTATGGTCCTCAGACTTCCCTTTGTCTCTATAATTTCTTTTTATTTCCATAATATGGAAGCGATTGCTAAATATTTGTGGTAATAATAGTAAAAGAATACAGGTTAATTTTTAAGCATTCAGTTCTAGGGTCAAATAGATGGGTTTAAATTCGAAGGCTAAGACAGAATAGTTTTGTGGTATTTGGCAAGACTTACTTCCACATTTGTAAAGTATTACTTTTGGCTGAATAAAAGTTATTACTATTGCTCGACTTAGAGGACTGTGGTGAGATTCAATTGAGATGATGCCTCTGGAGCAGCAGTCCCCAAACTTTTTGGCACCAGGAACAGGTTTTATAGGAGATAGTTTTTCCACATACTCAGTGGGGAGGGGCAAGGAGGGGATGGTTTGGGGATGATTCAAGCACGTTACACTTATTGTGCACTTTATTTCTATTACTATTACATTGTAATATGTAAGGAAATAATTATACAACTCACCATAATGTAGAATCTGTGGAAGCCCTGAACTTGTTTTTCCTGCAACTTGACCTGGAGGTGTTGGGAGACAGTGACAGATCATCAGGCATTAGATTTTCATAAGGAGTGCACAACTGAGATTCCTTGCACACACAGTTCACAATAGGACTTGGGCTACTATGAGAATTCATGCCTCTGCTGATCTGGCAGGAGGCAGAGCTCAGGTGGTAAAGCAAGCAATGGGGAGTGGCAGTAAATACAGATGAAGCTTCACTTACTTGCCTGTCATTCACCTTCTGCTGTGTATCCCAGTTCCTAACAGGCCACAGACCAGTACCGGTCCATGGCCAGGGGATTGGGGCCCTCTGTTTTAGAGTATATACTCACTTTCACTATGCTTCAGCTACACTGACTTTCTTTCCATTCTTTGATTGCATTACACTCTCTTCAGCCACAAAGATTGTGAAAAACACTATAGGTTGGCTTATTGAACTCTACTCGTCTCCCCTGTACCATGCATTTCTTTAAATCAGGGGCTAAACGATAGAAAAAGCTAATGACTACATTTCTTAGATTCCAATGCATCTGGGATTCTATATAAGACTTACTTCCACCAAACAGACACACATATATATAAGATTAGAATGGCAAAAATAAAAATTTGGAGAAAAAGGCTAATGGTTTATTTTATGTCTGGCTTTTGCTTCTCATGACTGTTGTACAGAAGATAGTGGTGATAGAGAAATTTCTGGTGGTAGTGTGGAATATATCTTCTAGCTGGGTCACTCTGGCTTTTCAGCATCATGTTTCATTCCCTGGAGTTCCCCCAAAGTCTGAGTTAGTAATAGGCTGTAATAAGTGTTTTCCTACTTAAGCTAGCCAGAGTAGATTCTGTTGTCTGCAAATAAGAATCCTGAAGTAATACAGAACTTCTGCAAATTGAAAGAACTTCATTAAAGCCTCTTAATATAAGATAATCCATATTCATGTACATATTCTTTTAAAATAATTCTTAAACCTAAGACACTGAATTAGGTGCCACAAATACACTGGCAAGCTAGATATGGAAGTTAAAATCTATTGAGGGAAGCAGACTATTAACAAATAAATAAACAAATAAATGTATGCTCGAATAGTAATCATGCTATGAAGAAAACAGAAGGGATGAAGTAGTTATGGAAGAAGAAGCCTAGTTAGATCAAAAGAGTTGTCTGAAAGAGAAAAATAAGCCAACCATTAAGAGTGGGAAGGCCGGGCGCCGTGGCTCAAGCCTGTAATCCCAGCACTTTGGGAGGCCGAGACGGGCGGATCACGAGGTCAGGAGATCAAGACCATTCTGGCTAACACGGTGAAACCCCGTCTCTACTAAAAAACACAAATAACTAGCCGGGCGAGGTGGCGGGCGCCTGTAGTCTCAGCTACTCAGGAGGCTGAGGCAGGAGAATGGCATAAACCCGGGAGGCGGAGCTTGCAGTGAGCTGAGATCCCGCCACTAAAAAAAAAAAAAAAAAAAGGGTGGGAGAATATCTGTAGGTCTGGAGCTAAAAATTATGGTTGGTACACTAAGAACTTCTGGTGAATTTTACAGCTAAATAACAAATAGTTAAATAAAAGATAGGCAAAACCTACAATTTGGCAGTAATGTATGGATAGTTTCTTTATTAATGAAATGTAATTCTGACGACATGACAAAAGTAGCAAAAATGGCGTATTTCTGATAGCTGAGTACCTACTTAATTATTGTTGCCAAATACTATAAAAAAACTAGTTTTCTTCTTAAAGGGGATGGTTATTATCTCTCAGCCAACTGACTTCTCTAGAAACACATTACTTGAGTCAATGCCATACTTTTATTGGAAACTGTGTGACATACCTTTGTTGATGGAATTCCTATGATTGCATATATTAGAAATATAAGGTGAGGAACTACTACAGTTATGAAAGCAAAATGAGAAAACTAAAGAATATAGAATGTCCAAGTGTTTGAACACTATGATTTAGCCCCTGTCAAGAAGACTGATTATTCTCTGTTCTCTGTTATTCTTCTTTGATACCACGATTAATTTAAAGGTTAATTTTGCCTTTACTATTACTTACTTCTTACAAAGGCTTACTGCTCTAAAAGTCTATAGTGATGTGCTGAAGAGTCAATAGTTAGTTCCTGTTAGTTTTAGTGAAACAGACCTGTAACTAACTCAATGGGATACAGCCTGAATCTTCAAGCCTTTTGAAGGCCATTACTTATTCTGATTAAATGGTGTAAAGTGTTTTCAGTATTCACAGTTCCGATGCGTCTTCAAGGATGAAGGCATATTTTTTTAACCTTAGTATATTCATTTGCATGTGAAACAAACCCCCTTTCTAATCTCTCTTTGACTGGTACCTTTGTCCAGCTAAACCTGGCAGAGTATTTTCTGAATGGGCACATTGCCATCACGGCAGATGGACCAGGGGCAAGCTAGTTCAAGAGCCAGAATGTATGTCGGTTTTGACTAAGAAGGGCACATTGACTCCAGTGTGTGTGGAAATAGCACTTGGTGTACAATCTCCCTCCCTATGGCTGAGGGGACATGACCTACCACTCTTGCTGAGCAATGAATTAACTTTGTAGTCTAAAACATTTAAGCTTCATCACTGCAGATCTATTACCTAGGAAATTAAAGCTAGAATTCAGAGCTTGTTTGGAGATAGGAAAATGGAAAGCTTTGTTTCCAAAATGTTTCTTGAAGAAAATACTTCATATAGCTATTTCTTCCAAAAAACGTATCATCATCATCATCCACAAATACTATATTGATCATTGACTCTATTCATGCTGCTCCGTATGGTAGTACATCTTATAAACAATCTTTCAGAGAAAAGATTTATTGTTTTCCTCTTCACATAAGCACAAGTACATTATCTGAGCAATAGCAATTTAATATTTTATATCTCTCATCTTTATATAACTTAGTAATATATCTTGAGCTCTCCTCTTCCATTTCTTCAATGCCACCTTTTCTCTGAAACTGCCCTACAGTAATTTATATTCAACTTCATGAATTAATATTTTGAGAAACATTTTTAATATCACTATTCACTCTATCTCCATTGTCTTAATTCTTCTGCTCTTATGCTGTCTCCCAGTAATGTTATAAATACTTGGTTAAAAACATTAAGGTCATCTTTAACATTAACTTACCTTTTACTTCTATAGCTAATCATTCTTCCAATTTTATCATTTATATTAGCAAATTACATTTTTAATTCATCCTCTCCTTTCTACACACATTTTTGTTACCTTGTCTCAGGTGGAATAAGAAAATACTCTCTTAAGTACTTACATAATGGCTTTGAAGCCAGGCAGGCCAGGTCATAAATCCTGACAGAGCCATTGAATGTCTGTTTCATCCTGAAGAATTTATTAAACAATGCTTTTCTCTAAGGAATATGGGAAGGAATAAAATGACATTATACATATGGATATAAAGGTAGGTAGATATACCTATAATAAATGCTTAATACATTTATTGTTAGCATAATTATTAATGTGTTTTTGGCTCTCCCTCACTCTGTGCTATAATTTGTTATTCAGATACCTCATCTAGACACATAATGGATAAAGACTACCCCCACACTTCACTTCAAATTTGTCTAAGACATCCTTGCCCCATTTTTAATGATTGAAACATAAGTATCTTAGCATGTACTGCAAGATATAGTGGACTTTTTGTGTCTAGAAGATTGAATTTTGATCTCAGCATGCCCATTCATAAAAAAAAAAGTTTACAGGGTTCTCTAGGGGGACAGAACTAATAGGATAGATGTATATATGAAAGGGAGTTTATTAAGAGTATTGACACACATGGTTATAAGATGAAGTCCCACAACATGCTATCTGCAAGCCAAGGAGCAAGGAAGCCAGTCCGAGTTCCCAAATCTTAAAACTTGGGAAGCTGACAGTACAGCTTTCAGTCGTGGCCAAAGCCCCAAGAGCCCCTGGCAAATTACTGGTGTGAGTCCAGGAGTCCGAAAGCTGAATAACTTGGAGTCTGATGTTCGAGGGCAGGAAGCATCCAGCACAGGAGAAAGATGAAGGCTAGAAGACAGCCAATCTAGTCCTTCCACATTCCTCTGCCTGCATTATTCTAGCCAAGCTGGCAGTTGCCTAGATGGTGCTCACCCAGACTGACAGTGGGTCTGCCTCTTAAGGTCCACTAATTCAAATATTAATCTCTTTTGGCAACATCCTCACAGACACACCCAGGTACAATATTTTGCATCCCTCAATTCAATCAAGTTGACACTCATTATTAACCATCACAACTGGTGACCTATTGCGTACCTGGAACTTTGCTAAAGGTTGAAGGTAGTTAACCAAGCAGACACTGCCATTTCCTATTATGGCTATTCTGTATTTGTTTAACCACTCTGAGATCTAGTTTCTTCATTTATAAAATAATGGTAATAGTAAGTAGATTTGGGGCTTGTCTGAAAAACTTAATGTGATAATAGCAGATATAATTATTACTATTATTTAAAGGTATTCCTAATGATAATTAAGAGTAATCAAATTGAAGATGGAAGCAGAAATTAAGATTAATAATATTGAGAGAGTGTTTCACATGAAAGAAAAGACACAAGGCCTGAACATTATCTTTTTATGTCTAAAGGTGTAAAAATAGTCTTGTTTTTCTTTGGACACACATATAACTATCAGTTTTTGTTTGTCGATTGGTTCCTTTTTAAAGGCAAGCACTGTTAACATATGTGTATGTATTTTCTACTTATACTTACTGTATTCATTCGATATTATAAACTTACATATTGTTTTTATATGAGAATAAACTATAACTATCATTATAATGTTTTCTTTATGTAAACCAATGGAACATTATTTCCCAACTTTTTTTCTCCAAAGCACACTGCCCTTTGACAGTGGGAAGGGACTGATTCCAGGAGACATTTGGATTACATGGAGCAATGAGGATTAAAAAAAAAAGAGGAGAGGCTGGGTAGGGTGGCTCACCCCTGTAATCTCAGCACTTTGGGAGGCCAAAGCAGAATGATGGCTTGAGTTCAGAAGATTGAGACCAGCCTGTGCAACAAAACAAGAGCTCTTTTCTGCAGAAAACAGACAAGCAAAAAAGCAAGGTGTGGTGGTGCACACCTGTAGTCCCAGCTAGTCGTGGGCCTGGGAGGTCGAGGCTGCAGTGCTATGCTTGTGCCATTGTGCTCCATCCTGGCCAACAGTGTGAGACCTTGTCTCAAAATTAAAAAAAAGGCCAGGTGTCGTGGCTAAGCTCTGTAATCCCAGCACTTTGGGAGACTGAGACGGGCGGATCGCGAGGTCAGGAGGTCGAGACTATCCCGGCCAACATGGCGAAATCCCATCTCTACTGAAAATACAAAAATTAGCCAGGCGTGGTTGTGGGCACCCATAGTCCCAGCCTACTTGGGAAGTTGAGGCAGGGGAATTGCTTGAACCCAGGAGGCGGAGGTTGCAGTGAGCTGAGATTGCGCCACTGCACTCCAGCCTGGTGACAGAGCAAAACTCCGTCTCAAAAAAATAAAGTGAAAAAATGAAAAATAAACAATAAAAAAAACAGGGAGGGTGGAATGGAGTCATCAGGAAAGGGAGGGTGGAAGGAAACTGGAATTTAAGTAGGTAAAAAATAAGCAAAATTATTTTTTCACTTACATCTCACAGGATGAAAATACCGCCTGTTGTACTTGTTTTATTTTTAATTACTAGATATAATTTAAATGATTCATTTTACATTCTCTCAGTGTGAAAATATTGTTCTGAAATGTTTAGAAAGAGACAGGGACATCAAGAGGTTAATCAATTATTTCAATGTCAAGGAGTCAGTTAATTAGAAAACCTAGAATAGAGCTTTACATCTCTACCACTTCTGAACAACCCTTTTGGTGGTGGTAGTCATCGTAGAAAATAGGGTACGCATTGATAACACAGTTGCAATTTACATTTGTTCAACTGATTTGGTTCATTAACATGTGTTTCTATCATTAGACTGTCGAGAGGGTAGTAACTAGAAATTTCTGGTAAATATTGTATTCCTATCTTCTACCACAGCTTCTGAAACAGTTGTCAAATCTACTTTATGACTAAAATCTGAATTTCTTATCATGGCTTATAATGCTAATATACTTTTACTCTGGCTAAAGTTATAATCTTATCTCTTACCATGTCTTTTTTCTCTCTGAAACTGTAATCATGCTTGCCTGCTTGCTATTCCTAGAAAACACACCCCTGTCTCATTGCTGTTGCATTTCTGTTTCCGTTGGCTGGAAGTCTCATCCCCTAGATAGCTGCATGGCTTACTTCATCACTCGATTCAAATCTCTGCTGATTTATTACCTATTTAAAGAGGACTTCCCTAGCATCCAATCTGAAATAGCCCTACCTGTCACTTGTCTCTGTTTACCCGCTTTGTATTTCTCTATAAAATTTTTAATTTTACTCAATATATGTGTTTTGAGCTCATACTATGTACTGAATACTTATCAAGGCACTGGGGTACAGCATACAAAAATATGCCAAAATCTTTGTTCTCCTGGAGATTAAATTCTAGCATGGAGATACATAATACTAAAGGACAAAAATAAAACATAAAATATTTATGTTAGTGAGCGTGGAAAAATAAGTGAGGAAGGGGAATAGGAAATGTTGGATGGCCAGGCAAGCCTGAGATGAAAAGAAAAATGATACTTAGTTAAGCCATGTAGAATATGAAGGAGCACACAATGCAGTGATGTGACAGAAGAGCTCTCCAAGAGGAGGAAATAACAAACGAAAAAGCTCTGACTTGAGATTCCAACAAGTTTCATTCAGAATCATAGAAGAGGCCACTATAGCTAAAGTAATGATTGAGGGGGAGCATATTAATAGATAAAGGGAGAAAAAGGTTTAGATGATGTAAGAATTTGGAGATCATAGTAAGACAGAGGAGGTCTAAAGGAAACAAAATCCAAAAACTTGAAAAAATAAATTATGTTATTCTAAGATGGTAGGGTTTTGAACAGAAAGGGAATATGAGTGAAGTTTGAACTGGATCTCTTAAGTTACTTTGTTAAGAACAGAATGAAGAGGGACCTGGCAATAGCATAAAGACCTGTTAGGGGATCTTGTAGTCATTCAGGAGGTGGTGATGGTGTTAACAGTGAAAATAGTAAGAAGTAAAGATATTCTGGATATATTGTGAAGGTAGGACTAATAGATATGCTTGTGGTTAAGAAACAGGACTTGAGAAAAATCTGAGAAAAAGAGAATGAGTCCAAGTACCCAGAAGAAAGGAACTTCCCTTTATGGAGATGGATTGGACTGTGATAAAAACAGGTTATTGCAGAATGAGGTGGTTGGATAACATTTGAGATATTCTCAAATATTTCAAATCTCCACCTTCTGGGAGAATAAAAGGATTGCACTTACAAATTTGGAACTTTGATATGTATATGTGATTTGTTTTAGCTAATAAAATATGAGCAGACGTGATGGAGGTCATTTTCCATTCAAAGCTTTTAAGGGCCTGTGCGTGGTACTACACACATTTACAGTTGTTTTCAGAAGTGATCATGGAAGTGTACAGTAAGTTGGACCCTCTCGGTACATGAGCTGGAACAGAGCTTCATCTGTGTACATGAATAACTATGATTATTCTACTTCCCTGCTAATCTATGTTGGAGATATAGCTAAAGCTGGAAATAACCTTTTGTTACACAAAACCACTAAGATTTTGGGGCTACTTACTTTTGCATCATCATCTAGTTTATCTTGATTGATGCTGGGATAGCACAGCAGAAGCTAAATTTTGGAATTGTTCTTTCTGATGCTATTAGATATATGAGTGAAGATGTCAAGATGGATGCATCTGAATTTCGAGAGACAAGACTAGAAATATAGATTTTGGAGTCATCAGGAAATACATCATTTTTATGGCATGACTGGATGAACTCACGAAGGGAATAATATATATAGAGAAAAAAAATATCTAAAGCCCGAGTTCTGAGCAATACTCTGCTAAGAGGTCAAAAAGGGAAGAAGGAACCAGCTAAAGAAACGTGGAGCAAGCAGTAAGGAAGCAGAATTTGGTGTCATGGAAGCCAAATAAAGAGTGTTCCAAAGAGAAGAGACTAATAAACTGTATCAAATGCTGCTCATGGTTCAGGTAAGATGAAAACAGAAATTTTCACTAAATTTAACAAAAGGAAAGTTGTTTGTGGGCTTGAGAGGATAAATTTCAGTAGTGTGGCAGGAACAAAAGCTAGAGTCCTTGCTTATGTTACATTCTGCTATTAGTTTATATCATTACTTGATATTAATTCATTTATTCATTAAATCATCTAAATAGTCTGTTTATTCCACTAGACTAACCCCAGGGTCTTTGTATTTTTGTTTATCTCTGCATTTTGTTTAACTCTGCATTTTGTTTACCACTCTATCTTCCATGACTAGAATTGTTCCTCAATAATTATTTGCTGAAAGAATGAATACAAAATAAAAGGCCAAAGAAGGTTGAATAAATAAATGAGTAAGGCATCTACAGAATCAGTAGCAAGAATAGCTACTCTGTTACATTATTTTTTAAACTCTAGGTCTGTGAATACCTTTGAATGAGTACTATTTCTAGAACTGAGGCATTAATTATTTAGCCAGAAGGCCACCACACACAGCTCTGTTATCAAATCAATGATAGAAATTATTAATCCACCATAGAACTTTTAATATTAGTCCAGATGCATTGTCATAATCCTTCTCAAACTATTGCTCCAGGTAATCACATTCAATTGGTTAGAATCAGCATGCTATTTAAAGCATATTTATTGAAATTCTACTGCCTAGAAGTAGGTGTTCCAAATAATCATGATTCATAAGGAACAAAAGCAATATAAGTCTCTGACATCATTCAATTTGTGATCTTCTGGGGAAAATAGACAACAAACTAATAAATATGTGGCATATTAGCTTGATATCAGGAGCTTTCTATTGTATATAGGATGGTATATCATTTAAAGCATACAATAGCCCTTGTAACAGACAAAACTTGAAATCTCAATGGCTTATCCAAATATAAATTTGTCATTCATATGCAAATGCATATGTTGGTGACAGTTAGGTGCTCAGCTCTTTGAAGTCATTCAGAGACCTAGATTAATGGGAGGCTCTACCATCTTTAATGTGTGGCTTCCAGTGCCCCCTTGGGCATCAATATCTAGATGGCAAATAAGGAAAGAGAATGTGGAGTTCTGATAGGAGATTTTATAGTAGGCATAGAGTGGTGGATCTTACTTTCCTTTTCCTCCATTCCATTGCATGTTATACAGCTAAGTGGACCTGCTATATGCAAGGGGAGTTAGGAAATGTAGCCCATGTCTGGGCAGCCAGTTACCAGCAGCATCATGGAAGAGGAAAACCATCTGTGGTAGAGAGCTCACTTCCCTTGCTACATCCCATCAGGAAATTTTTGGCTGAGGGGTTAACATTTGAATTGAGACTTGAAGGAAATGATGGAGTAAACTATGTAGCTCTCTCACTTAAGAAATATGAGCAAGCAGTGGGAGTGTTCTTTTGGAGCAAAAAGAAGAAAGTCAGGGTGGCAGGTGTGTAGTGGCAAAAAGGAGTCAGAGGAGAGAAGATCAGAGGTGACTTGGGCAGATCCAAGAGCCTAATTAGCTGTGGTCAGGAATTTGGCTTTTACTCTGAGTGAGCTAAAAAGCCGTAGGAATATTTTACAGCATATATTACACCATTATAAGTGTGGTATATTGTCATTTTGAAGAAGATTAATCTGCTAGGGAGAATAGGTTATAGAGGCATATGAGTAGAAGCAGGGAGAAGAGTTCTGAGGCTGCTTTAGTAACCTGGCAAGAGAAGAGAGGCTAAGAACAAGAAGGTAGGCTTGTTTGGGGGTGGTAATAAGTGGTTAGATTCTGGAAAAATTCTGCTTATATTTTAGAATCAGCATTTTGCCCAAACTTTATATTCTAACATTTTTAATCTACAGAAAGTGGAAATAACCACAAAATAAGCAATCATATGCATTTAACTTAGATTAACCAATTATTATTTCACTGTCCTTGCTTTATCTTCCTCTGAGTATTTGTGTATGCATGTAAGCATGTAGGTTTACACACAAATTTAAGGTGACCCAACTTATTTAGCAGTTTACAGAAAAACTACTTAAGGTAGTTTATAGAAAAACCATGATGCCATTCCTAAATGCTTTATCATGCAGCCTCTAAGAAAAATAGTCCGCATAACAATAATACTGGAAATATTTCGAAGGCAAAACTGACAGTATTTTCTGATGGATGTTAGAAAAAGACAGAGTCAAATATGATTCTGCAATTTTGGTAAGAGGAACTGGAAGTATGCAGATTCCATTTACATAGAGTAGGAAATGTGTAAGAGATGCTAGTTTGGGGTCAAAGAGTAAACTTCCTGCTATTCTTGTCTAATGAATTGGGGCAGGTCATAATCTAGAAGTCTGAGATATGTAAAGTTCCTTAAACTCAAGAAAATCTTGTGTGGTGCAATATTAAACTGCAAGACCCAAGTGAAATAATTTTAAGTGAAATAATTTTATAGGAGTCCCAAATGGAGAACCACAGTATGCCATTTAGTATGCTTTGACAGCAGAATATCTCACTCAAACTGCTGTAAACTTTTGAAAAATTGTAGATTTTAATATGGAGAAGTACAGAGTAGGGCAATTTCCAGAGCTGACTGAATTAACGGCTAAAACAGCAATTATTTCTGGTTCTCTTTTTTATCATCCTAAGCAGACTTCACTTTGATATTGATTTCCATTTTATTCCTAAAGGACTACTAGAGATTTTGAATGTTCCCAACACAAATGATAAATGTTTGAGGTGATGATATGCTGATTATGCTTCTTTGATCACATTGTAGCATGTATTGAAATATCTCATTGTACCCTATAAACATGTAAAATTATGTCAATTAAAAATAATAATGAAAACAAGCAAGCACAATAAAATAAAATAAAGTAAAAACAGCTACTAGATTTACCTAAGTTAATGTTTTGTTTGTTCACGTCCAGTGGAAGGGTAAGACAGAAGGTTCCATCCCAAGCATGGATTATAATTTCCTCATGTAAGTATGTTTGGTCCCCTTGAATTGCCATTCCGGGATCCCTCCCTGGAGCTGGGGATGGCTCAGAAACCTGAAAATCAACCAATCAACCAACTAACCAACCAACCAACCAACCAACCAGCCAATCAAATTCTGTTACAAAAAGAAATGGTAGGCAAATAACAGTCATTACCCAAATGGTTCTGTCTCTCTCTCTCTTTTTTTTTTTTTTTAATTTAAGTCAAGTCGTTAGAAATAAAGCTCTGAGTCATAAAGAAAAATGAGCACTCAAATAAAGGATTTCTCAGGAAAGCAAATTTACTTCTGCACAGAAGGTTGTTTCTCGTAGGGTTGACTGCCATGAAAGCACATCGAACAAAGAAGAGTAGAATCTTTTATTCCTGACACGACTTCTGCCTCTCTGTCCTTTCCCCATTGGCTGGGAGCTGACTGCGCAATCTAAGCTAGACCCGGTTGACTAAGCATTTAAACTTTCTTAGATATGGTGGGTGCGTGGTGGGAGAGAGGGGAGAGGAGGAAGCGGTCATCAACAGAGGACTAGAACGCCAGTCCATTCCCAAATAAGGAAAGAAATGTGACCTGGGGCTGTGGCATGTCTGGGCATGCAGCAAAATCAGAAAGAAGAAAAGGAGAAGAAAGGGAAGAAGGTACTTGGAATAAGAGAATAAGAAGCTGAGCAGGCTGTTTGAAGAGAAACCTTGCCATATCTCACACAAGTTTTAATAGATTTATAAAAATCATATATACAAAACATGTTAAACTAAGTACGTGGCTATAAAATACATTTTTACACTTTACTGTATCTTAACCTAGCACACAGTATTCCTAAACTGAGTCCCGTTATGGCACAATGGCCCCGCACAGGCAGATGTCCTCGCCCTGCAGCGATAGCCAGGGAGGGGCTGTGCAGAACACTCAGTTCCTTCCTGTATTTAAGGCCCCTGAAGGGCTCAGGCTCTCCTTCTGTTATGAAGGCTCAGGCGCTAAAGCCAGAAGGCCGCCCAGCCAAGTCCCTTAACTCCTGCCGCGTGGGCTGGGAGCTGAGCACAGGAAAGGGAGTTTGGGACACAGTGGCCATGAGCAGGTATCGAGCGTACAACATTGAATTTCCTGGCGATGCTTGTGTCAGCACACAATAACGTGCCCATCCATGTGAGCTGGTTCAAATGAAGTTAAGAAAAAGAACATTTGAAATGTTTTAAACCAATTTGCCTGACAGGTCAAAAGGTAATTTTTTGAAGATTCTAGAGACTCAATAGAGATATTTTAAATCTTGCACAAATAGGCTTCTTTAAAAATCCAGACTGGGTGTGGCGGCTCATGCCTGTAATCCTAGCACTTCAGGGAGGCTGAGGCGGGAGGATCACTTGAGGCCAAGAGTTCAACACCAGCCTGGGCAACATAGTGAAACTCCATCTCTATAAAAATTTTAAAAATTTGCCAGGTGTGGGTGGTGACACATACATGTGGTTCCAGCTACTTAGGGCGCTGAGGTGGGAGGATTAGATGAGCCCTGGAGATTGAGGCTTCAATGGGGTAAGATGTCATCACTGCACTTCAGTCTGGGCCACAGAGTGAGACCTTGTATTAAAAAAAAAATAATAAAACAATAAAATAAAAATCAAAACGGTTCACTCTGTAAAGAAAAAAAGTAATTAAACTTGAAATGCATTTGTGTGGTACTTGTGCAACCTGTGAGGGATGTGGGTTATATGCGAGTTGACTACATTTTACAAAAGAGGAAAAAAAAATCTAACAGATTGACTCCTAACTGGAAAGCACCACAGAGCAAACGGTCCATGGTGCCAGCAAGCTGCATGGGAGCCCTGCTGCAGACCTGGGCTCAGCACCTGTCACCCACAGGTAAGTTACAAAGGCTGCTGGCACCTATTTGCAGGGGAACGTGGAAACATGCAACTGGGTTCTTCCAGACAGCATGGGTGAGCAGGAGAGCCACAAAGTACCGATTTCATTAGTTTAATTTCCAGATGCACATCTGGTTCAGTTCTTGATACCTGAGTTTCAAAGTCTCCTACCTGACCAAGTGTCCTCAGCCTAGTTGTACTAGCCTTTTTAGTGGAGGACAGATGGGAAAGACATTGGTGGTGAAGACCTCCTGCATCACCACGAGGCTGTGGCAGGTCCTTTGGGAGCCAGTTGTGGGATGACAGAGGAAGAGGGGCACCACAGTCTGGAGGGGTTCATGCTGCTCGCTGTGCTGATGGTTCTCTTAACTTGCCCAGCACAGCCTACTCCTGGAGAAAACCATTTTTTTCTATTTTTTCCACTATATATTTTGTTTGCTTGATCAAGAATATCATATAAATGAAACCATATTGTATAAACTCATTTTGGTATGGCTTCCTTGGTTCTGCACAATATCTGTGGAATTTATTTATATTGTATTCTTTATGTTGAGTGTATATATACACCCACACAAGATACATATCCATGTAAGTGTGTATCTGTCTATTATCTATCTATCTATCTATCTATCTATCTATCTATCTATCTATCTATCTATCTATCATCTATCTATCTATCTTCATCATCACCATCTAATCTCCTTTTTTGCTAAATAGTATGTCACTGTTCAAATATTCCATATGGACATTTGGTCATTTATAGTTTTTGGTAGCTGTAAATAAGGCTACTAAGAACATCTTTAGTAAGTTTTTGAGGGACTGCACATATTTTCATTTGCCTTGGGTAAATACTCAGGAGTGAAATTGCTGTGTCATATGGTGGGTATATGTTTAACTTTATTTTTTATTTTATTTGTTTGGAGACAGGGTCTTGCTCAGTTGCCCAGGCTGGAGTGCAGTGGTTTGATCTCAGCTCACTGTAACCTCCACCTCCTGGGTTCAAGTGATTCTTGTGCCTCAGCCATCTGAGTGCCTGGGATTACAGGCATGCACCATCATGCCCGGCTAATTTTTGTATTTTCAGTAGAGACGGGATTTTGCTGTGTTGATCAGGCTGGTCTCAAACTCCTGGCCTCATGTGATCCACCCACCTCAGCCTCCCAAAGTGCTAGGAATACAAACATGAGCCACCACTCCCGGTAATGTATTTAACTTTACTGGAAAGTGCCAAAGCTGTCACTTCTTTAAAGTGGTTGTATATGTTGTCACTTCTTTAAAGTGGTTGTATATAACCAATCTTGAAAATAACAGAGGCAAAAACAAGGTATTCATCATTAGCATTTGTGGTTATGGACTTTCAATATAAAGCAAATTATTATGAACTATTAATTCTCTATTTCCAAATTACTATGTGTAGAGAGAGGGGAGAGGCATAGGACTTATATACTGAAAGAGTGCCCTACTTTCTTCCAGGGTTGATGAATGCAAAACTGTTGGCATATCATATTTGAAGCCCAGAAGAGAAAGTGTGGATGGTTCTTCCAGATGAAATGACTACTCACTCTTGCAGAAGCTCAGAAATGGAGTCTTCAATAACAGTAACTAGAGCAAAGGAAGAGCCAGGACACAGGAAAGGAGACAACTTTTTATTTTTTAGAAACATGAAACTCCAACAATAGTTATATCCACTATATGACATGTGCTTTCACTCAGATAGAAAACACATGTTTTTGTTTGTGGTTTTGTTTTAATTATAGACAATAGTCTTTTTCTATTTCTATGCCATGAGCGGTGATGCTGTCCCTAGAAAGTCAGCCATTGACCTACCTGCACTTTGCTTCAGTAGATACTATTTACTTTATGTCTATTTATATAGCACCATCCATCTGCAGTAAGGGAGAAATCAAAGATACGCATTTCTAATGCAAATGTAGAATTCAGGAAAGTCTATTTTTTTATGTCTTGATAGTTTCATTTATTGTCTTAGCCTGCCATTTACTTCCTTGTGAGTCCTGAAAAGTGGAAATTTGCAGAAAAGTTTTTCCTTTATCATTTACTTTCCTTCCCTTCTTTCTCTTTTTCTTCTTTTTTCACTAATATATATTTAAAGCCAAAAATAAAAAAATAAAAAACCTCTAACCCCTAATTTTCATGGTGTGCAAATAGAATGTTGTGTACTTTTCTCTTTTGCTCTTATCTACCACATGAAAACTGTTGGTTCTGTATGATTTTATTCTTTCTAATATACCTAAACCATGCCACAATTACCTCACAAATATATTCTCTTGCTTTTGACTGAGTGTTTCCCTCAAAGTTCATGTGTTGGAAATGTGATCCTCAATGCACAATGCTGAGAAGTGAGATCTTCATGAGATGATTAGATCATGAGGACTCTGCCCTCATGGGTAGATAAATGCTGTTATCTCAGGAGTGGTTTAATGACCAGAGTAGGTTTGTTGTAAAAGTGGGTTCAGCCCCCTTTTGTTCTTTTTTTGCTCTTCTGCCTTTTGCCACAAGATGACACAGTAAGAAGTCCCTCTCAGGATGGGCTCCTTGATCTTGGACCTTCCAGCCTCCAGAAGAGTAAAATATCTGTTCTTTTTTTTTTTTTTTTTTTTTGAGACGGAGTTTTGCTCTGTTGCCCAGGCTGGAGTGCAATGGCCGGATCTCTGCTCACTGCAAGCTCCGCCTCCTGGGTTTAAGCCATTCTCCTGCCTCAGCCTCCCGAGTAGCTGGGACTACAGGCGCCCGCCACCTCGCCCAGCTAGTTTTTTGTATTTTTTTAGTAGAGACGGGGTTTCACCGTGTTAGCCAGGATAGTCTCGATCTCCTGACCTCGTGATCCGCCCGTCTCAGCCTCCCAAAGTGCTGGGATTACAGGCTTGAGCCACCGCGCCCGGCAATATCTGTTCTTTATAAGTTACCTAGTCACAAGCATTCTGTTACAGCAGCAGAAAATGGACTAAGAAATCTCATTACTCAATTTATGCATGTAGTCATGGACATCCTGGCTACCAAATAAAAGCCAATATACAACCAGACTTTAAAAGTAACAACTCTATTTAAAATTGGTTCCTTTTCCTTCTTGTACATGCTAACAATTTATTATTGACATAAAAATATAAATAATTGCAGGCCGAAGGAAATAATTTTTGTAAATTTTATATTGAATAAAACCACTGGATTGAGGTCATTGTTTTTATTAGAGAAAAGGTAATAATGTGATTATTATTTTCTAGTTTGGAATCTTGGTCTCTGTCTTGATGCAGCGATTACTGTGGAAATTGCCTGCTGTGCTAGTTCCATGTGTTAATTTGATCTCTTTCCGTAGTCATTTGTGGAAGTGAGAGTGAGGTATTGGGAGTGGGCAGGGTGGGCATCTTTCCTTGTAGTCCCTTTGTGAAAATAATTAAAATTCCTTAAGGAAAATAAATTCTCTTCCTCCCTTTCTGTCTGTCTGCTTTGTCTCAATAGATAGATGATAGATAGATAGATAGATAGATAGATAGATAGATAGATAGATAGATGATAGATAATACATAGTTGATAGATTGATAGATAGATAGATAGATAGATAGATAGATAGATAGATAGATACATAGATAGATACATAGATAGATACATAGACATAGATAGATGATGGATCAGCTGGTCTAACTTTCTGGGATTATCTCTATATTGTCATCAATATGAGAGGTCTTGAAATCCTCCTCAAGGAAGGTGCTGCATCTGACTTCACCGTTTTAAGCTCATTCTCATCATCACTCTAAGCTCCTGCAACTGCTGTCATGCCAAGCCCAAATGGATTGATCCTTCCCTTCATTTTTGTAAATCACCGCTTACATAGGCTATTATATATTATAGACACTCACCAAAGGCGTCGTAAAGGAGTAAAGGATAATTAGAGCCTAAGGGAAAAAATTTAAGTAGAAACCACTGCCTTAAATGTTTATTATGTCTTCCATACCAAGAGAAATTTCTTGCTATTGTGCTTCATTAGACCTCAGCTTGTCACCATCTCTTTGAGCCTCCTAGTCTGATATCCTTTACTACTTCCACCAGGCTACCAAATGGGAAATCTCCACATTGCTATTACTTTCTCAAGCAGAGAAATTTCATCCCCTTGTCTTACTCTTACTCATACTCAGCTATAATCCAACACCCCCAACATGTTTTAACACACTAGAAGCAATGAAAACCCTTTTCTTTTCTTTCTTAAAACAATATTTGATTTATCTCTTGCTATATTCATACCTCTCTCCTCATATGCTATCTTGAGATTCCTTATCCATTTTCTCACTCCAATTATAACTTGAATCAGAGTTCTGAACTCAATGATTTAAATAATTTTTGAATAATCCCGGTATAAAAAGCAGTGAACATAAACCACATTTGTATTTAGGTTAAATTTTCCTTCAGATAGCTTAAACTGTTTCTTTATTTAATATTTAACTTTTAAACTGAACATACAAAAGAGGATTGCCAAATGGGATAAAATAATTATTAACAAAATAGTAAATCATAGTAAATTCAAATTCCATTCTTGTTCCATTTTGGTCAGTTTTGTAAAGGGAATGGTTAACTGAAAATATTCGTTGTGTGAACCAAAGACACCCCTTTCAAACAGCTACATCATATTTTTGCTTCTTCATTCATGTAGTCCACCGTGAAAATATGAACTGAAGACCATACCTCCAGGTCCTACCACTTTAACATCAATTGAATACACAGAGTCTTAGTCCATTTGGGCTGCTATAACAAAATACATAAACTGGCACTTTATAAACAGCAGAAATGTATTTCTCACAATTCTGGAGGTGGAGAAGTATGAGATCAAGTTGCTGGCAGATTCAGAGTCTGGTGAGGGCCTGCATTCTCATAAATCACACCTTCTGGCTGTTGCCTTACATGGTGGAAGAGGCATAGAAACTTGCTTGGGCCTCTTTTTCTTATAAGGACACTAATTCCTTTCATGAGAGCTCATCTCTCATGATCTAATTATGTCCCTAAAGCCTCACCTGTTAATACCATTTTGGGGGTTAGATTCAACATATTAATTTTGAGGTGGGGGATACCAACATTCAAATCACAGTACCCAGGAAGATAAGGTTATTTCACAGTCTGATGAGCAGTTTAAAAATAGTGACCCCACTTTTGCCAAGAAACTAGGAAAGACCTAGAATGTATTTAAATAAAGTTAGCTATCACTGTTAATGAGAGGTAGCAGCATATTGTAGTTAAGAGACTGGGCTCTGTGAAAAGACAGCCTGGAATTGAATCTTGTCACAACTACTTACTTCCTGTCATTTTGGACAGTTAATTTAAGTTTTCTGGGACTCGATTTCCTCATCTGCGGCAAAAAAAAAAAAAAAAAAAGTCAGTAATAACGGCAACTGTATCATGGAGTTGTCCAGAGAATTAAATGACCTGATACATATAAAATGCTTAGGACTATGCTGAGGCAATGTAAGTGTTTAATAAAAAATGTTTTCTCAATCTGCTATTGCTTTTGTCTGAGGTAGCCTAAAATCATGTCCAATGACCTGGAATCCCTTTGTCTGTATTTCACGGCTTTGATTTTTCAGGGATTGGCAAGAAATATTAAACTGTGGTGAGTACTCCATCTGAATAACAGTAGTGAAAAAGAGCTGGTGTTAAAAGCGTTGCTGCTGCTACAGATCAAATATGGCTCTGTAACAAAACTTAGAAAAAGCGTCCTATTGGGGAATCTGCAGTATGTGTGTGATGATACTAGCGGAGGCTTGGCAGTGTATATTCAAAGTCCAAATTGAAGAAATGAAATCTTGAATAAAATAAAATGCCTTTCCTCTGGGGATCTAAGGATACTCACAACTTTAAACAACTCATTATAGAAAGAAATAAATGGAAATTTTACCATGCAAACCGTTTCTGCTATTTTTCCTGTGGTGCTCACACTTGGAAATTTTGTAAGTCTAAATGTGTATAATGTATCACATTCATTCATCATGCTCACATTTTGGCAAATGAAGTCCATGAGTATTTAATTAGGGTTTTCTGAATAAGTTGTGGGAGGCCTTCTTCCACTTCTGCCAGTGTTTCCTCCAGCTCCTGGCAATTCTTAGTGATATTTGTGCCTGGAACAGGACAGACAAACCTTGGTAAGAATTAGAGCATCTCACTGGGAATCTTACTTTGGTGTTACTCAGTTCCACGGGTGTTCTCATTCTTCAGTTTCAGGAATTTGGTCTGGGATTTGCTGCCTCTCTTTGGCAGTTTACAGGTTATGATTTGTAATGGAGGTCTGGGAAAATAGTCATACATCTGCTGGAAGGTAGGAATTGAGCCAGGGTAACTGCTTGAAAGCAGTTGACTTTTTGATGATACAGACTGGTTGTCTTTGCTTCCACATATGCAACTCTGTGAACAAAGACAGAGAGGGGACTAATGAATAGTGTATGGCTTTTTATTTACCATAAAGAGACTGTGCAGTTTACTGGCATCTCCAAAAATCTAGCTGCTTTACCCTGTGGATGTACGCATGGAAGTGGGGATAAAGCTGAGCAAATGGGCAACAATGAGGAAAAAAAAAACTCCAGCATCTTTCAGAGTTGGCTGAAGTAAATGAAATGTCCTCTGTATGACACAGAACAAAAAGAAAATGGATTCAGATGAGGAAGAAAGCCAATATCCTATAAATCTACAAGACTAAAACTGAAGGTATGATCTTTTATCATGCTGCTGTAATATTTAAAAAGCCATATACATCAGAGAGGTGCTATTGGCAGGTTTTTACATGGAGCAAAGTTTTTATATTATGTTGCAATCAAGTTGCATATTTTAATTTAATTCAGACTTTAATACTTAATGTATACAGATTTTATGGTCCTAAATGAAAATTTCAGGATCATTTTTGATTGTGTTAGGCAGGGTACTATGTGAGTTACTTGTTAGTTTAGTTAGCTGATGATAAGCAATAGATTTACTTCAGCCTAAAAACATAATTTAAATACTAGATCTTTAAAACTTTGATGTTAGGAATAGACATGGATTTTCCTGGCCAAGTGTGGTGGCTCATGCCTGTAACTATAGCACTTTGAGAGGACAAGGGGGGAGGATCACTTGAGGCTAGGAGTTTGAGATCAGCCTGGGCAACATAGTAAGACCTCATCTCTATTAAAAAATGTAAAAATTAGCTACTCTGTAGTCCCAGCTAGTTGTAGGCTGAGGCAGGAGGATTGCTTGAGCCTAGGAGCTCAAGGTTGCAGTGAGCTAAGATTGTGCCACTGTAATCAAGGTCAATAATCATCAGAGAAATGCAAATGAAAATTGCAATGAGTTATTCTTTCTCAGTTAGAATGGCTATTATTTAAAAAGTCAAAAAATAACAGGCGTTAGTGAGGATGTGGGAAAATGGGGAATGCTTATACATTCTTAGTTGAAATGTAAATTAGTATAACCCTTATAGAAAACAATATGGAGATGTCTCAAATAATGAAAAAAAGAATGGCCATTTGATCCAGCAATCCTACTATTGGGTCTCTGCCCAGTAGTTTATCACAACATTGTTCACAGCAGCAAATATATGGAATCAACCTAAGTGTCCATCAGTGGATGACTGGATAAAGAAAATGTGGTGTACATACAAAATGAAATATTATTTAGCCATAACAAAGAATGAAATATTGTCTTTTGCAGCAACATTAATAGAACTGGAGGTCATTATCTTCAGTGAAATAAGTCATACACAGAAAGACAAATGTCACAGGTTCTCAAAAGTGAGTTAAAATATGCAAACACGTCTGGGTGCAGTGGCTCACGCCTGTAATCCCACCACTTTCGGAGGTCAAGGCAAGCAGATCACTTGACGTCAGGAGTTCGAGACCAGCCTAGCCAACATGTTGAGACCCCGTCTCTACTAAAAAATACAAAAATTAGCTGGGTGTGGAGGTGCGTGCCTGTAATCCTAGCTACTCAGGAGGCTGAGGCAGGAGAATTGCTTGAACCCAGGAGGCAGAGGTTGCAGTGAGCCAGGATTGTACTACTGCACTCCAGCTTGGGTGACAGAGGGAGAACCTGTCTCACACACACACACACAAATGCATACACAAGGACATAGGGTGTGTGATGATAGAGAGTGGAGACTTAGAAGGATGAGGAGTTGGGAGAATGGGGAATGATGAAAAATTACTTAATGGGTACATGTATTTTATTCAGGTGATGGATGCCCTAAACCCACTGACTTGACCGTTTCACATTCTATGCATGTAACAAAATTACACTTATACCCCATACATTTGTATGAATTTGAAAAAAAAACAAAATAAAAATATTTATTCAGTTCCCGAGTATCAGGCACTTCACTGGCTCTTGAGTTTCTGCTGATAAGGTTTGATTCCTGGCCTGGAAAACATCTCAAAGTAAATACTAAACAAGTAATCATGATGAAACAGAAATATGCAGTCTCTGATGAGAGGCACCAGACAGGGATGTACATGCTGCCAGATGATTGGGGTTCAACTTCAACTTTCAATGCTTACAGATACTTTGATCTTTGGTTAGTTATTCACCTCTCTGAGCCTCAATTTCTCATCTCTCAAATGGAGACGGAATTAGAATCTACCTCCTGATGGTGTTGAGAATCTGAAATACATCAATCCCTGTGAATGTGTAACAGTACCCAGCACATATTACGATTGACTTTGATAGCAATCACAGAAATTGTAAACATATTACATTTAGCTTTCTTATAGTATCCTGTATTAGTTTGTTTTTCACAGTGCTATAAATAACTACCTGAGACTGGGTAATTTATGAAGGAAAGAGGCTTAACTGACTTACAGTTCTGCAGGCTTAACAGGAAACATAACTGAGAGGCCTCTGGAACCTTACAATCATGGTGGAAAGCAAAGGAGAAGCAAGCATCTACCTGGTGGCAGGAGAGAGAGGGCAAAGGGACAAGCTCCAAAATAATCTCCTTTGACTCCATGTCTCATATCTAGGGCATACTGATGCAAGGGTATGCCCTTTTGGGCCCCCACAGCCTTGAGCAACTCTACCCTTGTGGCTCTGCAGGGTACAGCCCCTGAAGCTGTTTTCACAGGCTGGCATTGAGTGCTTGTGGCTTTTCCAGGTGCACGGTGCAAGGTGTCGGTGGATCTACCATTGTGGGGTCTGGAGGATGGTGGTTCTCTTCTCACAGATCCACTAGGCAGAACCCCAGTTGGATCTCTGTGTGGGGGCTCCAACCACATATTTCCCCTCTGCACTGCCATAGTAGAGGCTGCCGCTGCAGCAGACTTCTGTCTGGAGTTCAAGGTGTTTCCATACATCCTCTGAAATCTAGACAGAGGCTTCTAAGCCTCAAAGCTTGCCTTCTGCACACCTGTAGACCCAACCCAACACTATGTGGAAACCACAAAGACTTGGAGCTTGCACCCTCTGAAGCCATGGCCTGAGCTGTACCTTGGCACCTTTTAGCCATGGCAGGAGCTAGAGTAGCTGGGATGCAGGGTGTCATGTCCCAAGGCTGCACAGAGCAGTGGGGCCCTTGGCCCAGCCCACAAAACCATTTATCCCTCCTAGGCCTCTGGATCTCTACAGGGAGGGGCTGCCTTGAATATCTCTGACATGCCATGGAGACATTTTCCCCTTTGTCTTGGTGATTAACATTTGGGTCCTCTTTAGGCAAATGTCTGCAGCCAGCTTGAATTTCCCCCAAGAAAATGAGTTTCTCTTTTCTACCACATGGTCAGGCTGCAATTTTCCAGACTTTTATGCTCTACTTCCCTTTTAAATATAAGTTCCAATTTCAGATCACATCTTTGTGAATGCATATGACTGTACACTATTAGGAGCAGTCAGGCTACATCTTGAATGCTTTATTTCTTTGAAATTTCTTCTTCCGGATACCCTAAATCATCTCTCTCAAGTTCAAAGTTCCACAGATCTCTAGGGCAGGGACAAATTGCCACTATTCTTTGCTAAAGTATAGCAAGAGTGACCTTTACTCCAGTGCCCAATAAGTTCCTCAGCTTCATCTGAAACCACCTCAGCCTGGACTTCATTGTTCTTATCCTTGTCAGCATCTTGGTCAAAATCATTCAACAAGTCTCTAGGAAGTTCTGAACTTTTCCACATCTTCCTGTCTTCTTCTGATCCTTCCAAATTTCTCCAACCTCTGCCCATTACCCATTTCCAAAGTTGCTTCCACATTTGCAAGTATCTTTATAGCCATGCCCTACTCCTGGTACCAATTTACTGTATTAGTTCATTTTCACACTGTTATAAATAACTACCCGAGGCTGAGAAATTTATGAAGAAAAGAAGCTTAATCCACACATACTTCTACAAGCTTAACAGGAATCATGATTGGGAGGCCTTGGGAAACTTATAGTCATGGTGTAAGGTGATGAGGAAGTAAGAACCTTCTTCACACAGGGGCACAAGACAGTGTGAAGCAAGAAGTGCCACACACTTTTAAACCATTAGATCTTGTGAGAGCTCACTCAGGGGAAATCCGCCTCCATGATTCAATCACCTCCCACCAGGCCCCTAATCCAATTCAACATGAGATTCAGGTGGGGACACAAATCCAAACCATACCATGTACTATAAATAATGATATCACCCATGCGTTGACCTCATTGGTCTGTCTAAGAAATGTGATAATGATGCCTGTGCATATTCCACATATTCCAATTGATTCATTCTGTGCCTTTGAATAATATCTACTTGATATTTATATCTCAGGCTCCATAACAAAATCGTATCTAATATAAATGACCTTAACTCCTCTTATGTCAAACTTAAATACTCAATATTTCTACTTGAATGTTTTATAGTTAGGTATTAGTTTGGCTACATGTTATCAAAAATGTCAAATGCCAGTTCTTTAGCAAGACAGAGTATTTTCCTCAAGTGAGAGAAATCTAGCGTTAAGATAGCCAGGGCTAGTATAATCATGGACCCCCCAGGCCCTTCTAAACCTTCTCCTTTATCCTTAAGGTGTATATCTTCTTTCCACTCCAACATGTCTGCTAAAGCACCTGTCATTGTCTGCATCCCAGTAATCAGGAAAGGGAACAATAAAAAGAAGGGTCTAAGGCACACTCTAGATATCTGGCAACCTGCCTCAAAACAATTCTTGTGTATATATATATATATATATATATACATATTTGCTCATAACTTAGGCACATGGCTGCAATGAGCTAGGACAGCAGTTAGGGAGTATGGTTTTTGAAGCATCCACATGTCTAGCTAAGAGTGGGAATCTAATATTAAGAAGGCAGAAGAAAAGGAATATTGGAAAGTATCCATTCACAATCAGGCAGTTTGGATAGAGCTAAAGCAGAGTCCACGGACTTCAAAGTTGACTGTCACCTACTGGTTAGATGACTTTGGGCAAAATGCTTCATTTCTCTGTGCCTTAACTTACTTATCAGCATCATAGATATGTTTCAGAAACAAGTGAGTTAGTGCAAGTCAGAACTAAAAATAGTGCTGTGCATGTAGAAAGTGCTCATTTCAAGGTATGGAATGCCACTGAAGAAAACTGAGTAGGAAGAGGCCATCATGTGATGACTGTAGCTAATATTGAGCAAAGATATAAAAGGAAGAGAAGCTTCAATGTAGAGAAAGAGTTAGAAGACTTTTATAGTGGTGCCAGTGGAATCGGGAGAAGGAGTTGTCTTTAGGGTACATTTTGACAGTGAACAAATAAAATTTATGGATATAGGCTGGGAAAAATGAGTAAAGACAACTTGAAACAGTTTGGTCTGTGATTCTCTTCTTTTTTTTTTTTTTTTAATCACTATGCTGTGATTTTTTTTTAACAAAAATCATCATCTTATCTCACTTGCACTACCCATCACAGTGTCTCGCGCATGTTAAGTGCTATGCAAATGGTCTAGAAGATTCAATAAGAAAATTAGCTACCCTTAACTATTTTGGGGTTTTCGGTTTTCTCATTCGTTGTTAGACACGTATTAATTGATACAATAATTATAAAGTTATAATAATGTAAATATACTGGAAGTGTCATAATTTATGTGTAAAATAAATTATGTCATTTAGGTGAGTTGAATTCTGTAACTCCTACTAAAAGTTTAAAACCACTGCTATAGTTTTTGCTTCTGTACCATGCTTTACCTACAAAGACATTAAAGATATATAATATTGTGATTAATTTTAGAGACAGTATGGTGGAGTAGAAATAATAGAACTTTATAAACAGTCTGAGTTAAATTCAAGTACCAGCTCAAATATTTAGATTCTCTGAGTTCTTTTGTTATTTGAATCCTTCTTCTAAAAACATTTCCAATTCAGATTCCTGCACAGCATATTTTCTGAGGTCCTGTTTGTCTGGAATTGTTGTTGTTATTATTATTATGCCATCTATGTAAGTTATAATTAAGTTGGCTATCAAATAATTGGCTCAATATTATTTTCCTTTAATATTTTGGAAATATTATGCTGTCTTTGTGTAGCCAGTGACATCTGACATTATTTGACTCATACTTTTACAGGTGATCTGTTCTGTCTGCAGGCTATATATTTTCTTCTTTCTTTGTGTTTTCACATTTCACCATATTTGTTCTCTTTGTCAATGTATGGATTGCTTATATTTGGGATATTTTGTCTTTCATCTGTGTGTTTTTATATTCTTCTGGCACCCCTACTATCTGAGTCACTTATCCATCTATCTCTATAGATCCACTTTATCCTTTCCTGCCTCCTTCATGCATCTGATTACTTGTTCTGCAGCAGATTCCATCTTACTATTTATACAATAGATTGTTTTGTTTGTTTCATGTCATTTTTCTTCTTTTCTGATTCGTTATTGTAATTTTCTGATTTAATTATTCTCTTATCTTCTCTTATCCTCTAAGTATAAATGATATATTACAATTTTAAATAATAATAATGATATATTATTGTTGTTTTGAATTATATGTGAATTTGTTTCAATAACTCTGCATTGAATGATAATTTTTCCAGGAATATATTTTGTATTTAAGGTATGTAACTCCTGTGTCCAGTAACTTTTACCTGTGACTTCACGTTCCTCTAGGAAGAAGTTTCAGCTATACTCTTGATTGTGTATTGGGAAGGGCTCAAACCGAGCATTACTCTGTGTTGGTCTGATGAGGATTAGGGACAAGTGAACTCTGAATGCCAGGATAGAGGACCCCATGACAACAACATGCCAAGGAACATCTTAGGTTGACTTGTCCTTATAAACCCCTTCGGGGAGCCAGTGTCTCCGTTCTGTTATCCAGCCTTCCTGGTTATTTGTAGGAGGAGCAGTGGAGGAAGGAATTCTCATGGTCTTCTGGTTCATCCCATTCTGCTTCCCTCGTGAACTTCAGTACTTAGTACTTTATTTTTTATTTTTTTTTAATCACTATGCTGTGAATTTTTTTCACAAAAATCATCACCTTATCTCACTGGCACTATCCACCACAATGTCTTGCACATGATAAGTGCTATGCAAGTGGTCTAGTCGATTCAATAAGAAAATTAGCTACCCTTAACTATTTTTGGATTTTCGGTTTTCTCATTCATTCTTAGACACATATCAATTGATACAATAATTATAAAGTTATAATAATATAAACATAGTGGAAGTGTCCTAATTTATGTGTAAAATAAATTATGTTTTTAAGTGAGTTGAATTCCCAGGAACTCCACACTTCAAGTCTGGATGCCCACTGCTGCTGTAAACTACGTTTGCAGTCTCTTCCTGCCACTCATGACTGTCCTCACACCTGGGTTGGAGGGGTACATAGCCCTCATTCTTTCTGCATCCAAAGGGCTTGTAATTTCTATTGTTGCTGCTTTTGTTGTCATTAATTTTTGTTAATTATTGGAATCCAAGTTACTTTCTGGTTTCTATAAATTCTCTAGGTTAGTTTTGTAAGAGAAAGCAAGGTGCTCGTCTCAGTTCATTGTCTTGTGTGATTTGCCACTCTTTAATATATAACAGTATGTAGACCTTAAACATCTTCAGCAAATACATTCTAAATTGAACATGTCTAACAATATAGTCTTTCATTTTTACATATTTAAGCTCTGGTATTATTTTTAAAAGTGTTATATTTCTTTTAAGTTTTGTTTAAACACACACCACCATTTAATGAAACTTAACATTCCTCTCATTTTTTTTCTAATCAGTGGACAAGTATGTAATATTTGCTTGTAAAATTATTTGTCCTTACACACCTTAGAAATTGACTAACTTTTCTAAAATATGAGTTCAATTTCTATTTTCATACTTATGAGATAATAAAGCTGTAAGCCTGCAGTGTGATGCCCTATAGTTAGATGATATTTGTCTTTATTGCCATGGCCTTGTGAAAACAAATACTTCACCACAAATAAAGTAAACAAAATGGTTTTGGCTTTGGAAATACTGCAAATAAAGTTAGAGGAGCTGGCAGCTCTCTTCTCTTTCATATTATGAAAACAATTGCTGTGAAAATAAATTGTTATTTTTCCATTTACCCATTTTTTTCCTTCGTAAGTTTGTTGAAATGGGTTTTTTTTTTGAGTATGAAATGGTATGTATATTTCAGTGACCCAAAACACAACCTAGGACACCAGGTACTTAAAGAATCATTGAACAAGTTTTTCATTTTTGGGGTCTTCAGAAGTTCAAAGCCAATGATAATCATACCATATTTATTAATATGCTTCTTAGGTTAAGCTAATGGAGATGATTCATTGGAATTTAAAAAAGCAAATTAATAAATAATGGGAATTTCTTAATGATTAAGACACATCATGGACTCTATTAGAAAGAGAGGTTGAGGGAGGGAAAACAACTATGTCAGCATTCTAGACTAGCTACTTTCTCTACTATATAATTTGGAAGTTAACCTGGTGTATTCTGCACTTGTTTAAAATACATTTATTGAATGTTTTACAATTATGTGTTTTCCCTGTTTGCTTGGGTAGGTGACCTTTGATTCAGCTTCTGTGTACGTACACAATTTAATTGAAGCCTTTAAAGAGTTCTAAGGAAATGGAATTAGTTTTCAAGATGTTGTCTCTCAGAGAAATCTAGCTAGGAGAAATGAAGGTTCTGGGGTTAAATAGCTGCCTGTGTAATGGTAGGACTATATCATTTATTTTTCTCTACTTCATGTTCTCTCCCTTGCTTTTCTCTTTTGCCATATATTGTATTTTTTCTCTTTGGTAAGTATGTATTGTGATTTAACTAGGAACTAGGACTAACAGAATCAATCAGACAGGATGTTTATGACCTTAAGTTAGTTTCAAATGATATGTGTGCTAAAGCAAATAGATTAATTTCAGATTTTGTGAATAATACCACCACAAAATACGGTGATTTTGTGGTGGTATTATTACCACCACAAAATTTAGAATACATGGCTGATTCTAAAAAGTCACATAACAAAATATATACTTAGGAATTATTTCCCAAGCAAAAAATAAAATCCTTTTTAGTGGTTTTTAGTGGAAAAATATTTTTGTTGCATGGATTGGATTTTTTAACTGAAAAAAAAGTTATAAATAACATAATCAAATATTATTATTAGTAATATCTTTGTATGCTTAGTATAACTAATGAAATGTAATTTAGAAAAAAAATGTATTTGTAGGCTCTAAACTGATGAACAATGAGATCACTTGGACTCGGGAAGGGGAACATCACACACTGGGGCTTATCATGGGGAGGGGGGGCGGGGGGAGGGATTGCATTGGGGAGTTATACCTGATATAAATGATGAATTGATGGGTGCTGACCAGTTGATGGGTGCAGCACACCAACATGGCACAAGTATACATATGTAACAAACCTGCACGTTATGCACATGTACCCTAGAACTTAAAGTATAATAAAAAAAAAAAAAAAAAGAAGCAATTCTTGGAAGAGGAGTTCCAGATGTGATCAAACACCAATATCATCATTAAAGTAATGCATAGATTTCAAAAGAGATGGTTGTTAGTGTACTTATTTGCATATTTATATACCAGCATATTTGTAAATATATCAGGCTTGTCCTTGTGGAGTCACATTTTGTGCTTTTGTGCTATTATTGCAAGATACTACCTATCTCATATATTGGGAGAGGAGATGAAAAAAGAGAATGAACAAAGAGAGAGGTGTTAAGTCCTGCTTATGTGCAATAAAATTCAGCTAGGCTACAAACTTTGAGATAAAGAAACAATCTTCCAGGCAAGAATAATATGTTACTCAATGATTATACCTGATTCACTGAGTTTACTGGTTAACATATTACAAAAAGTTCTCTATTTTGACTCACTATGTCTATCAGCTTTTTTTTTTTTTTTAAATTATAGCCCAGAAACATGGGAAAGCAGTAGAATTAGACACAAAGAGACAACAAAGAAGAAAAATACAGTCTAATCTGTACAGAGTTTATCCACATGTAAAATAATAGAACCTGCATATGAATTCTAAAGAAATTTTTAACTATGGACTGCTACTAAAATTATATTGTTCAATAATGCAAAAGACATGAGTAAAGTACTATTCCTGTCCCCAATATGTGTATTGTCATGTAATAATGATGGATTACTTATCTTTTTATCCTCAGAATTAAAAACCCAGCCTTTGATATTAAGTAGCTTTAGAGAACATCTGTCTATTTCTTTTTTCTCTTCCTTTTTTCTCCTGACTATCATATGAAGCCCTTTCTTATGTCTGTGTAATTATCTACTCTATGAACCTTGGTTAGCTAGAATCTACCTGCAATTATAGAACCTAAGCAAAACCTTTGGACATTTACAGCAGTTGAAGCATGAGTATGTGCCTCGTTATCAGCAATCAGGACTTGGTAATGTAGGCAGAGACAGTGGGCATGTATCATGGTGATGGAGGGAAAAGTTACGTGTCGTTTCCAGTTTCAGACAGAGCTGTGCAGTAGCAGCTTCCAATGTCTGGTAGTGAAAACTGTAGAAACTAGTTCAGAGTTTGTTTGTTGTCCCCAGAATGGTAAGATTTTTCATTTATTCATTTAATATTTATTGAGATCTCTCTGTAGCCCCAGTATTGTTCTAAAACACTGTGCATTGATTAAACTCACGTATTCTTTATAAAAATTATCTGAGGTAAGCACTATTTTTATCCCCATTGCACACATGAAGTAATAAGGAATGGAAAAGATAATCAAATTGTTCCAAACAAGGCAATAATTAAGTGGCAGAGTTGGGATTCAATCCCAGATAGTATGACTTTGGTAGGTAAGTGTTTATCCAATTTTCTGTCCAGCTTCCCTTTGCCATTGCTTATCTTCCAAGCCTGGTACTAGAGTTTTACAATAATTCTATGAGTTACCCAATATTATTTTAATAACTATTTTTATGCTTAGAATACTCAAATTCATTTCAGCCAAAGATACTTCCTGATATCTTAGTTATTCCATAAATAAATTAGCTGTATGGTTATAAGCAGATCAGTTAATCTCAAGTACTGTACATATATATTTGCATATTCAAACATATTTTTATGTTGTTACATTTTAATCATTGTAAGAATCAAATAAAACAATGTTTGGAGAATTACTTTGTCAACTAACCAGATTAAATTAATTTAATTTAATTTCAACAGACATTATTCCTCACTTCTTAGATGTAATCTGCTTATGGTAGATACAGACTACATCATGGCAAATATCACCTATTGTTTACTAAAACACATCTGCCATCATCCTGGAGAGAAACAGAAACTACAGTAGATATTCTAACAGATAATATATTGCAAGGAATTAGTTATAAAAATGTTGCAGGGGTTTGAGAAACAAAAGGGAGAAAGTGGGTTTACTTAGGCTTCAAATTATAGGAAGCCTCTGCTGTATCTGTTACTGGAAGAATAAAAATGAGAAGGAAGTAAAATCCAGAGATCAGTATTTACAAAAGCCCATTCTCTCCGTGGAGCTGAAGACCTAGTGTGGGTTTGAGAACTAAAAGCTAATGTCCAATTACATTAAATTCTAGAACCATTTTAATGTAGTCATTCAGATATTATTTTGCTTAACAAGTTATTTTTAATTAAAATTTTATTAAATTTTTGTTAGTTGCAAACAAATTTTAGGTAGAATTCTACTAAGAATGACTACTACACTCTGCCTCATTTCAATGAAATAGCTGATAAGATTATCGATAACAGTCATTAACATTTCATCAATTCCATACATGGGGAATATCTTTTGGTCAAGCTCTACCATCTTGGCTAACATTGCCTTATTTTTCAAATGCAGTACCCAAATAGTATCAAGTTTCAGAGTGGGAAAAAAGTATTTGAGACTTTCAGTTTTAATTTAGCAAGGTATATAACTAGATGATTCCTTATGCTCTCTTTTTGCTTACCTATGCAAGTTCTGATAAACTTTGGTCCAAAGGAACCAAAATTATTTCTCTATATCATTGTATATAGAAAGGTATGAATCCCACTGTACAGTAATGACATGCTTTATTATTAAGAACTAAATTTCGCTTAAAATGTGGCTGTAGCTGTCATCCAATTAGTATGAGAGAGAACATTTTTGTTCTAAAAAAGTTTTTTGAACAGTTATTCTTCAACACCTAAATAAACATTACTGATAATCTACCTAAAACATTAATTTAAAATGCCATTTGAGAATGCATTTATGATTAATTGAACTTGATGAGCATCTTAGGACAGTGTCATTGAAAATCAATAGACAATAGGTTATTTTATGATTACGATAATAAATTAATAAAAACTCTCCTCCTTTATTAAAAATATTTTAATAATCTCTCTTGTGCATATTTGTTTACCACAAAATGTTATTAACATTTGTTGAGTGGATACCTTTGGGTAAGTGCATCCCTAAACACATTACATATGCCATCTGATTTTACTTACTAACAACCCTGTGGGGAGTATTAATAACCATTTTTACATTTAAGAAAATTGAGAATCATGGTACTTAAAGCTGGAAGTGGAGGAGCTGAGCTAAGAACCCATATTTCTTTGATTCTAAAGCAAACACAAATTTCTTCACAACCACTGCATGAGAAATTCCTTGGAGAAAAAAAATTGAAGCTATTACTACCTACAGATAATAGGCCCATATAATTTGGTTCCTATGTTTCCAAAACATAAAGGAAATTTTACAATATCTAAGGCATATGTATTTTTTTGATAAATGAAAAATGGTGTAGTTGGGAGAAAAATCTTTACCACATATTATAGTCTCATGGCAGCACTGGTGAGGTCCCTGTTACCTGCAGAGGAGCAGGGCCAACTATTCGGGTATGTGAATTCAGATTCGTATACAGAGGATGGAGAAGAGACCATAGAAACAGTAGCAGTTGTAAGGAATGTGTATGAGATAGTAGGAACATAGTTCTAAGGAGTATAGAATAGACTGAAGTCTGGATCTGTTTTAAGCATTGGAGGCTGTCAAGAGCTGAGCTCAGCTGGAGAGAGCCGATTAAGGCAACCAGCCAAAATGAAAGTAGCAGTCACACCTTTAAGCACTGTGATAGTCTAAGCAAGATATAAAACAGGAACAAGTGCCAGCTCTCCATCATTTCATCCCCCCTCCCCCTCACCCCCCGCCAAGTTCCAGGTCAGTGGATCAGCACCCATATGGGGATTGTCTCACTCCCAAGGGAGCCCTGAACCAAAGGCTCTGCCATTTCATGGACCAGCGGGTTGACAAAAAGGAGGAAAAGAAGAGCTCATGGTGGAAAAGTGCTGAGTACTTAGAATGGGGAAAAGTGATCTCAAGTTTCACCCCAATCCCCATAGGGAGGTCTCAGCAGCAGAAGCACCTGGGGGAGGCCTCAAATGAAGGCACCCTATAAAGACGTCTCTGGGCCGTGCACAATGACTCATGCCTGTAATCCCAGCACTTTGGGAGGCCAAGGTGGGTAGATCACTTGAGGTCAGGAGTTCGAGACTGGCCTGGCCAACATGGGGAAACCCCATCTCTACCAAAAATACAGAATTAGCCAGGCACAGTGGCAGGTGCCTATAATCCCAGCTACTTGGAAGGCTAAGCCAGGAGAATTGTTTGAACCTGGGAGGTGGAGATTGCAGTGGACTGAGATTGCCACTGCACTCAAGTCTGGGTGACAGTGTGAGACTCTGTCTCAATAAATAAATAAATAAATACATAAATAAATAAAGCCTCTAAATGGAGGCACCTGAGATAGGGAAACAGTTAAGTGTTAACAGGTTGGCCAGCTAGGAGGGCCTGTGTTCTTGACTACAACTACTTTCAGAGACTGCAGTTTACTCTCTGTGCTCCAAGCCTGCTGTGGGGAGGACAGTGTTCCTCAATGAGGCCTGCAGGAGAAAGACTGTGATTGTTTATGGTTAAGTCTCAAAAATCATACATAGGAATTTGGCTGGAGCCAGGCATTTCAGAGATGAGAGGAATGGAATGTTCCTCTAAAGGCAGGCAGAGGGACATGGCAGATGGTTGGGAATCAATGCTACTTCTACACTAAGGTGAAGCATGCAGAGGCACCAGGGAAATCTACCACAGATGGTGATACTCTCAGACACAAGGTCCCAGAATTGAAGAATCAGAATTTTGAGTGGAAATAGTATTTGGGGCCATTAGATAATATCTTTCCCTCTTTCCTTTATTTGGAAGATGGCTCAGGGAAGAGAAACATGTAACATATTTTGTGGCTTTTTTCCTTCTAAAAAATTAAGCACTAAAGTGAGAGGATGATTTAAAACTAATGTGATGAGAGATGCTTTATTTTCAGTGTCTGACCCCTCCAAAACTCAAGTTGAAATTTAATCCCTAATCAGGCAGTATTGAGAGATAACTGGGTCATAAGGGCTCTCCCCTTGTGAATGGATTAATTTATTGATTAATGTGTTAATGGATTAATAAGCTATCTTGAGAGTGTGGCTAGTGGCTTTGTAAAAAGAGTAAGAAAGACTTGAGTGTGTTAGCATGTAAGCATACTCAACCCTCTCACCATGTGACACCCTGTAGCACTTGGGATGCTGCATGGTCCCCACTTGCAAGAAGGCCCTTGCCAGATGCAGCTTCTCAACTTTGAACTTCTCAGCCTCCAAAACGATAATAAAGCAATTCTTTTTCTTTATCAATTACGCAGTTGCAGGTGTTCTTTTATAAGCAACAGAAAACAGACCAAGACAAGGGATAAAGAATATTTTTCTTGTCTACAAAGAGACTACTTTGGACAGTAAAAAAATGGAAGACAAAGTGCATGAAAATATATGGGTCCTAGAATAGAGATGTAGCAAGGCCCAAGAGAGCGATGGTAACAGAAGACATTTCAGCAGAGAGAATTCGAGGCAGCATGGCCATTATTTCCCTGCTATAGGGTAGCACAAAAAATAATAGCAGTTAACAGGGCTGGCCAATGACAAAGGACCTTATGTCCCCAACCTCTTTTCTTATCGAGAGCTTGCCACCATAGGTAGTTTCAGGCCTCTAGCATAACTGTGACATAGAGGTGAGAACTTAGGTTATGTGTTTATGCATCTAAGCAGAATGGATTTGGAGTAGGTAATTAAGCTAAATTAGAGAATACTAACTTATAATGTAAGCTGAGATTCACATGTGCTGCTGTGATACTGAGAGGCACTTATTAAAAAGTATTTAGTTTTAATGAGCATTTATTGTATGTCAGGTGTTTTAAGTGTTTTGAAAATAATATGATGCTCACAGAAATCCATTAGATAGATAGTACTAATATGTATTTTTTACAGTTGCGAACATTTGAGTCTCGGGTATATAAAATAATATATCCATACTTTGCAAAGTTGGCAAGTGGCTGACTGCAGACTTGAATATTACTCTACCTCTAGAGATTTTGCTGTACACATTCACAATTATGTGAGGAAATAAAGTGAAAAACAGGATTGTTCCTTACCAATAGAAAAGACTGACATTTTCCTGATCTTGAATAAAAAATAGAGACAAACTTTCAGTAAATGTTACTTGATGCCGTATCTGAGATATCTCTGTAGAAGTTTGGGCTTGCCTGAGAGGTGATGGTTGTGCTGGTCCTTGCAGACAGAAGTAAGATAACCTGGTTGAAGAAAGAGAGATTTTATGGAGAGCCTAGAGACCCCATCTTACTTCGAGTCACTTATCAACATATTCCCCCTGCAAGCACAGTGCCTGGAATGAAAACAAAATAAGGCACTAAAATAAGCTGATTTCAAGCAATTCACTTTTCTCTAAAGGCCTCAGTTTTCTTATCCATAAAATGGAAAAAAAAAAAATATATGCCTGTAACCCAGGGTTTTGTTGAGATAAGAGGAGAAGATATTTAAAAACAAAAGTTGTAAAACTTAAACAGCTATAAAAATATAAGGTATTGCTCTTTTCACCATTTCACAGGATTGATTTTATAGAAACAAAGAATTGAACCTTGAATTATATGTAATCCAGCTCTTGCCAAAAATCTCTGTGCAAACATCTGGTATCTAAAACATAGAGTCTGAGGGACAGGCTAACAATGTTGTTCTCTTTAGAGAGTAGTTTTCTCAAACACATCAACTGTATTACGTCAGAGCAAGAGAAAAGGAAATACCTATGTATAAATCTGCTCTAGTTGCCATAACAAAATACCATAGACTAGGTGGCTTAAACAACAGAAATTTATTTCTCAGTTCTGGAAGCTGGAAGTCCAAGATCAAGGTGCTGTCAAGGTGAATGTAATTCTGAGATTTGTTTTATTGACTTGTAGGTGGCCATGATCTCACTGTGTGCTCACATGATCTCTGCGTGCACACGCAGAAAGCGAGAGCTCTCTTGCTCTCTTCCTTTATTTATAAAGGCACTAATCCTATCATGAGAGCCCCACTCTTATAAATTAATCTAAGCTTAATTATCTTCTAAAGGCCCTATCTCCAAATATCACACTGGGGGATAAGGCCTTAATTCAGCAGTCCCCAACCCTTTTGAACGGTAAAGATTTGGGACGAAACTGCTCTACCTCAGATCATCAGGCATTAGTCAGACTCTCATAAGGAGCCGGCAACCTAGATCCCTCTCATGTGCAGTCTACAAAAAGCCTCACGCTCCTATGAGAATCTAATGCCGCAGCAGCTCTGACAAGAGGCAGAGTTTGGGCAGTAATGCTCGCTTGCCCGCCGCTCACTTCCCGCTGTGTTGTCCAGTTTCTAACAGGCCATGGACCGGTGTACCAGTCCGCGGCCCTGGGGCTGGGGATTCCTGCAGTTTAATATGAGCATTTTTCCGGAGGCGGATGGAGGTGGAGGTGGAGGTGGGGGTGGGATGGTAGTAAACAATTCAGTTCATGACGACCTGGATAATATTATGGATGATGTTCTTTTCGTTGCTTATTATAGGAAGGCTCTCTTGTGCTGTCATTTAGTTTCACTTCCCAGGCTATATCTACCAAGGCTTATGCTTTTTATAAGACATGGCCTTTGGAAGAATGATTGTATATCTTTACAAAGATACATCTGAAAACACTGTTCCCTGCTATATTGGGGAGTAACAGGTAGGTACTTCCCAGACTTTAGTGCAAATAATGTTTTTGCTCTCAAAATACACTTCTGTGTTTTTATTTTTCTAATAATAACATCGATATTTCCCTGGCAGCCAGGAGAAACAAAAGCTAAATCTAGAGCTTATTTTCAACAAGTAGTTTATCAGGTGTCCTTGATTTAGTTTTGTGCTGTCTTGCTCACGTACAAAGTTTCTAGTATATCTTGAACACTTGCTGTTTCTTTTTTTTTTTTTAAGTCACTGTTGTCAATTATTGTTCTTACATGTGCTTATTTTCCATGTAAATTTCACAGTCTTTAAGCTGCTCATACAAAACCAATATTCAACTCAAGGCCTGGTAGACAGCAAACTTTAGAGCACAATACTTGTACATTCCCCTCCCAGTATTGTTCTCATAAGTCTCAGGTCTTCTTACGGTCCTGTTTCATTTTTCACAGTAATAAATTTAGGAGAAGGATTGTGGTGACCTATTTGTCATAGGATACTGGGAGAAGATAATTTTATAAATTCCAATACTCTGAAGGACCAAAGGGCTTAAATTCTAGGAGCAATGTAAATAATACATTATACTTCAGTCCCAATTAATTTTCATAGACACAGAAAATAGAAAGTATGCATAAGGGTTTTAAATTATTATTATTTTGAAAAGGGAAGAGCAGAAAATGCTCTGATGCTGCAATGCTGCATTTGAGTGCATTTCCGAGGCAGATCATGCTATTAATATGCTTACTTTGGTTATAGTCATGTCAGGGAAGCATACTGGGAAGACCAAAGTCCAATTGATTGAAGAAGCTGCAAAGTAGCTTTAAAGTAGCACGTGATGACACATTTTGCTAGGTGAAGGAGATTTTGTCCAGGTTATAAGACCCTTTAGGATGACAATTTATGCTTGGTTGAAGTTCTTTCATTTAGATTTACTACTAACCAAGTAAAAAAACAGTAAGAGAGGTCAACATTCACCAATAGGAACAGCTTCACTGCCTGCCTTTTTTCTCCTGAAGGCACATTCCAAGTCTGTTGGTCAAAGAAGCCCTTACAAAATAAGAAATATATTATGTTAGAGACTACAAGAACAGGATTTCTTTATTAGCCTAAGGATGGGACTAAATTGTAGTCAAGGGTCTCTCCTATTACCAGTAAAATCATTGTCATTCTTGCCTTGACAATGTTACTTAGTTCTATATTCTATTTCTTAATACTATGATCTGGCTTAAGGCACGCTGGCTCATAGAATACTACAAACATATGTATGATAAAACAAACAGAACACAAAGCAAACCCTTCTGAATAGAAGTATAAAAACATTATTATCTAGATATTTATTTTCTGGGGTTTCTCCATTTGAAACTAAAACAATGTTTTATAGGCAATGAATTCCTATGGTATAGGTGAATGATTTTTTCCAAGGGAAAAAAGACATTAGATAAGATATTTCTTGAAACAAAAGACTATTATATTTTGCTTAATGTCTAAAATACTTAGAATTGGATACTGTGAGTTGCTCTATGAAGAAGAGATTTTGATTGTTTTCTCTGAGACAGTCACTGTAGGACCTTGGAGAACTTCTTGAAATTTTTGAGACCTCCTTGGTACTTGTGACTATAAGCCATTTTAATAATATGAAATTACCATCATGTATTATGTATATGGTTCACATCATGCTTTATAGTAATTGAGCAACATCTTTCCATGATGAATATGCTACAGTGTTTTTAAAAATGTATAAAAACTTGAGCTACAATGGGACCTGAATGTGGTACTGTAGCTATTTTTTTTCCTCTGGATTTTATCAAATGTTCTTACATTTATTTCCTACAAACATGTTAAACAATAAATAGCAGCAAAAGTAGGAAAATCCATTTATGCTCCCAATAATTCTCTGTAGAACTGATTGATTGAGTAGGAACAGAGAAAGCTTTTAGAATATAGATCACCATAGAGCTTATTTTGAAAGCTTTACTTGAAAAGTTACAAAAAGAACATCAACATACCTCAGATAATATTTTGAACTATATCATTCTTTTCTTCAAAGACGTCTAAATACAACTCCCACATACTTCTTACGTAATTTATTGGAGTTTCCCCTAATGACTTTTGCTTGTGAGAATAAAGAAAAGTATTTTCTTTATTCTTCTAAGTATAGCTAAGAAATTTGACTATTATATACAAAACAAAAATAAGAAATCGGCCGGGCGCGGTGGCTCAAGCCTGTAATCCCAGCACTTTGGGAGGCCGAGACGGGCAGATCACGAGGTCAGGAGATCGAGACCATCCTGGCTAACATGGTGAAACCCTGTCTCTACTAAAAATACAAAAAATTAGCCGGGCGAGGTGGCGGGCGCCTGTAGTCCCAGCTACTCGGGAGGCTGAGGCAGGAGAATGGCGGGAACCCGGGAGGCGGAGCTTGTAGTGAGCCGAGATCGCGCCACTGAACTCCAGCCTGGGCGACAGAGCGAGACTCCGTCTCAAAAAATAAATAAATAAATAAATAAATAAAAGAAATCTCTAGAAGATGGAGGAAAGAAAGCAGAGGAGACCTTGAGTCCTGAAATATTGAGGAATCCCTGGGTTTTCTTTTTGTCTCATATATTACAGATTTTGTACAGGAGACATTAGGAACACAGAAATGTAACAACCTTCACAACTTCTTCTGAATCTGTAATTATTTCAAAATAAAGAGTTAATGAAAAAAATACTAACAAAAAAAACACAACAATATAGCCTATTAGCATATGTCATACATATAGTTTACAGCATGGCTTATAATAATTGAAAAATATCCCTCCATGAGTAACATGCTATAACAATTTATAAAATCCATAAAACTTTCAGCTACCGTGGATTTTGATTGCAGAACTATAGTTCTTATATCTATTAAATTTTCTTAAATTTATTCTTTGTAAACACACTGACTAGAGGGGAAAAACAGGAAAATCCATAAGGCCTCTTGAATAAAGTTGTGTTCAATACAATTATCTAAATATATAACTGATAATATGGATAAGGATATACTCTATCATTCATTCATGATAGAGTAGTAGATAGAAGACAAAAACACACTGTTTTCTACACATTCACACAACACTTCTGACACAAGATGTGTGGGTTTTTTCCATACCAAGCAATTCTCCAACTCTATAGACATCAGCTGGGTGCCCTAGAGTTTAATTCAATTTTGATACTATCTGTCTACTTACATTTAGCATCAGATTTCACAGGATAAGGACTCAGTCTCATAAGACTGACCCCACTTCAGATGCCAAGTGCCAAGTCTGGGCCCCTATGACTTATGACTGACCACCTATAAGTCAGAAGTTTCCACTACTCCCTTCTTAGGTTCAACAATTTGCTAGAATGGCTTGCAGAACTCAGGGAAACACTTTACTTAGATGTGTTGGTTTATTAAAAAGGATACAACTCAGGAAGAGCCAGATGGAAGAGAAGCATAGAGCAAGATATGGGGAAGGGCTGGGTGGTGGTGCTGCAGAGCTTCTAGGCCTACTCTGGATATACCATCCTCCCAGTAAACCCCCTGTTCAACAACACCAAAGCTCATCAAATATCCTTGTTCAACAGTTTTTATAGAGCTTATTGTCTAGTCTCCCTCTGCTCCTCAGATGTCAGAAGGTGTGGCTGAAAGTGTTAACCCTCTAATCAGTAGGTCTTTCTGTTGACCAGCTCAACCCTGAGGCTATCTAGGGGCTCCAACCTAAGTCACCGCATTAGCATGAACACAGGCATGATCAAAAGTGACTGAAAATGAATAACAATAGACGCTCCTATCAATCAGGAAATTCCAATGGTTTTAGGAGCTCTGTAACAGGTGTCAAAAATGAAGACTAAATATGTATTTTATCACAGAGGAGAATTTAGTGACATCAGTTTTCAATATTTATCTGACTAATAAAAGCTAAAAGGATTTTAAATGATAAGGTTATCTAAATGTAATTTTTTATATTGTTAAATTCTATTATAACAAACTTTCCGAGATAGCCAGTTCCTTTTTTAAATCATGAATATTGTTTAAAATTAGTATGATTCTATAAGCCACCTTTGCTTTCTGAGGCTCCAGCAATAAATGCAGGTATTATGATCAGATTTAGTAGTGGAGGAAGGAAAATTGCAGCTGTTAAAATGCACAAATAAACTCTTTTCTAGGTTTTTAACTGTCCCTTTGAGTCACTGTGTTTTCTTGGGTGGCTTGGGGTTTTGGATAACATTTTTTTGATGATTAAGATTAGAAAAAAAAAACCCTAAGGAGTAAAGGAAATTAAAGGATAATTACTTCTTGGTGGCACGAAACAAGACAGAACCAGCTTAGTTGCAGCTTCCCATTGCACCTTTGTCATTTTTATCTGACTGTGATACAGAGAGCAAACCCTTATCTATTTTATCCATTGTTGTGTAACAAACTAAGCCAAAACTTAATAACAACCATTTTACTAGTTCACCACTCTTGGGTCAGCTGCTCGGTTATTCCTCTGGTTTGGGTTAGCATGTTTGATTTCTACCATCAGCTGGTGATTTGACTGGGGCTGGTGATTTGACTGCGGCTGAGAGTTTAGGACGGTTGCAACTTTCCTGTTTGGCATTAGGGATCCTCCATTGGGATGACTTGTTTCTGCTGCATGTGCTTCCTCCATTAGGCTAGCCAGGGCTTCTTTACATGATGATAAAAACATCCCCAACTGTAAAAGGGAATAGATTAAGATTGTATAAGTAGTTTTCAAGCCTCTGCTTAATCCTACTTGCTAATGTCCAATTAGTTATGAACTCTAATACAGAAGCAATAAGTGGAGAGATAGATCTCACCTCCTAATAGCAAAGTCATATTGCAAGTGTACATGCCTTGAGGAAGAGAGGAGTTTGTGGCCATTTTTTTGGTAATTAATTATTACATTATTAGGCATGATAGAAAGGCTCTCTTTTCATAAAATTACCGATAAAATTATTTGTAAATATCAACAACGTTTTGTTTCTACACTAATCAGCTGAAATCCAAATGGAGTTTTATTCTACTGGGCATTTGTAGTTGTGGGTAGTACCGAAAAGGAGTCCCAGTGCAGACAGCAAAAGAAGGTTCTTTGATTTCTCTCAAGAAAGTATTTGAGGTGAGTCCATAGAGTAAATTGAAAGCAAGTTTATCAAGAAAGTAAAGGAATAAGAGAATGGCTACTCCTGGGGGATGCTGGTTGCCCATTTTTATGGTTATTTGTTTATTAAACAAGGGGTGGATGCTAAACAAAGGGTGGATTTTTCATGCTTCCCCTTTTTAGACCATAGAGGGTAACTTCCTGACATTGACATGGCATTTGTAAACTGTCATGGCAGTGGTGGGAGTGTAGCAGTGAGGATGACCAGATGTTCACTCATGTCGCCACTTGATTTTGCTGGGTTTTGGCTAGCTTCTTTACTGCAGCCTGTTTTATCAGCATCCTTATGACTTTGAACTGATCTCCTACTCAGTACTTTGTGCGGATCTCCTATCTCATTTTGTAACTTAGGATGTCTAACCTCCTGGGAATGCAGCGCAGAAAATCCTAACCTTATTTTACCAAGCCCCTAGTCAAGATGGAGTTGCTCTGGCTCAAACATCTCTGACATAGGTATTCAAATGAAACTTCCTCTGTGTTTTAGTCTATAGTGTGCAAGAGAAAGCATAAGAAAACATAATGATATTTTAAAAAGAAAAATTTAGTCTTTGGGTCAGTTGAAAATGAGTGCTCGATAGTTTATTTTGATTACATTTAAAAAGAAACACTAGTAATGTGGCATCCATAGGAAGAACAGGTATAAAAGTTAAATGAAGTTAACTGCTTTTCTGTTTAAATTGAAGCTTCACTACATATAACCAATAGTGTAAACTGATAAAAACAAATCAAAGGTTATTGGCAGAAAATACACAGGCAGCAATAAAATACCCATGCAAACTGTGAATTAGCAAAGTAGAAGAAAAGATTTTAGTATGCAGAAGAAAAAATAGTCTTTATAGCATAGTGTGAGATATCAGTTCAATAAAGGTGCTATTTTAGATGAGGAGGACAAGGCAATTGGACATTCTACCATTCTGATGCAAATGTGAAGATCCAAGATGTTTGTGACATTCTGAATCATGATTTGCTTTGTTGCTCTGTTCATGCCGTTCTTTTACATTACAGGTGCCAGCTGGTTCTTCTTATTTACTGTTTAAGACAGGAAATATATATGATGAACCAATTCTAGACAAATAGTTTGCTGTCCCAGAAAGCTTGCAGTTAAGAGACATGAGCAAGTATAACATATAACAAAAGAAGCCATGGATATTGACTCCCCCCCAGTGGCTTAAATACTTACAGAGGCAGGGAAACTTCTTGGAAATTAGGGAGAGAAAAGTGCTAAAAAAAATTAGTAAAATGTACTAAGGATTATTATTAATCCTTCCTTTGTATCTATGAATTATTTTGTTGCAAAATGCTGAGGCGTCATGTCACCTTGGCTAAAAACCTGTGTGTCTCAGAGTGTCAAAATCAGGCATAGGAAAATTAAAGAAGGGTGAACAATAGACCTGTGAAAAATGTGTGGGTTGTATGTAAAATTATAATAGGGAGTGATCTGATTAGATTAAAATCATGAAAATGTATCCTATATTTCACTTTTAGTAAATAACTCATGATGTTTATATTTTACAGATAATGGATATCTCGTATTTTATAGAAACATTTTGATACTATTTATAAATTATTTTGGGACCTCTAAATTCTTTGTAGAGCTAGGTAGTCTTAATCTCAAAGATTACTAGAAAGACTAACTTAAAGAAGGGTATAAAATTTATCCTGAAAGGTATCCCAAAGATATTAAAGGATTTTTTTAAAGGGTAAAAATTAATCAAATTTGCATTCTAGAAAGATCACTGTGACAACACTAAGGTGGAAGTCAGTAGAATTAGGAGGATATGACTATAATCCACTTAATAAGGGATGAGAGCTTAGAGAATGGCAGGAGAAATATCGAAAGTGAAATGATTTCAAAGGACTTAGAAAGAGAGAATGGATAGGTCTTAGTAATTGATGAAGTCAGTCATTAATTGAGAAAAAGTAGTTGATAGTTGATAATATTAGATGTGGTTGTGCCATTTACTAGTATAAGGAATGCAGAAAAAGGCACGTATTTTGAAATTGTGTGTTGAGTTGCTCATGAGACATCCAAGTGAAATGTCCAAGAGGTAATGAACATGAAGATGAATAGAGAATTCCAAACTAAGTGCACAAGGGTTGGAAACAGCATATTCACATTCAGTCCAGAGTTATTAAATATGTGCAGTGTGCCGTAAGTACTGAGCTAGTTTCTGATGAGACAACAGTGAAAAAGATATCTTTGCTCAAAGAATATAATTGGAAATTGATGCACTTGACACATTTGATTGAATCCACTAGTTGGGAGTCAATGAACAACCTCGATCAGCTGTTTTGCAAACACTTAATTTGGAGTATCATGGAATTTGTTAAAAAAGTAAGTATTATCATAATCTCCTTTTTTGAGAAATGTGTGTGTGTTTTTCTTCAGTGCAAAAGGAATATATAATCATTATAGAAGTTACAGATAAGCGAGATAAAATAACTTATTAACAAATATTTACAGTGTGCTTAATACATATCAGGTATTGTGCTATGTGCTGACAATAAATTTCTTGTCTTCTCTGTTCCAGTCAAAGAGAAATGTGCTTGCTTCCTATCATGCTGGAGTTTTCCATGTGTAGTAGCCTCTTTCTTTGTTCTTCTTCTCTACTTTAACCTTGTTTAATATTGTTAGCTCCTCCAGGTTCCGCCTATGGGTTCCTTGCTCTGGGATGCCTCCTTTGACTCATACCTTGCAGGCAGATGGAATTATGTTCTTCCGTGGTGTCTTACACTTATCCAGCTCTCAGCATATTTCCCAACATGTTGTAATTGTCCATTTGCTAACACTAGGTGATTTGGCTAAAAATAATTTGGCCAAAAGCATATTGGTCAGTTTGAGAGTCTATATAAAATGACAATTTGATTGAAAATCAGTATTTCATCACAGGATGTGGTTTTTCACATTGATGATTTGGCATATGTAAAAGTCATTTGCAACTCTTCATACATTTTGCTCATTCTTTCACTAATTATTTCTGATTTTTTCATCTTTTAAATTATATTTCCTCATTTCTGGCCAACTTCCTACTTTGTGAACGTTGAGCAATTTAAAAACATTGACATAACTTTTCAGATTAGTTCAAATAAAATTAATGATTAATTATAGTGACTGAGATGAAAAGCTGGAAAGCTCTGCAGGTCTTAAAAGCCTCTGGAGACATACATTTTAGCAGATGACCTGAAGATCAATTCTAGTACTTGACCTTCACTGTTAGCAGCTGTATTTCAGTGACAACTGCTCTCTGATTTGAACTTACTGTTGCCACATACCTGGAGACATCAAAAAAATAGAATGGCATGCTCAATAATTGATAGATATTTATTATTAGTCTTTATTGTAAACACAATATTATAGAACATTTACCATGTCATTTATTTATGCTGGAGCTATAAGCTTATGTTTCATCTTTTAAATTTAGCTGAGAGATACAAGATCCCTTGGACAGAGAATCAAAAGAGCATAAGAGCCAGTATTCAAAAGCCATATCATCCCCAATCTATGTCTACAGTTCCAGGTTCAAAGAATGGGTCATTACTAGGAAAACTGGTTTGGCATTTTTGCTTGATTATAGAATGGCCCTTTCTATAGGCGACATGATGACCTCGTTAGGGTTTATCCAGTTATGTTGATCTCCACATTGCTCATTGCTTTTGATCTTTTCCATCCACTTTGTGGGAAAATTTTAAGAGGTAATATGGCCTTTTACATTTCTAGAGTTCTTCAATTATGTCTATGTTGGCAACAAGCGTGTTGGAATCAAGGCATCATGGATTAAGCCAGAGTGATGGCACTTTCTGCCTTTCTTCAATGCCCTCCACGCTGAGCTTTATCGCCAGCTACAGAGCTCTCATCTGTGGCCTACCATGCACAGAGACCTGATGACTGGCCAGTAGCCACAATGCATTTATTGTAGATGTAAGTATATTCCAGAACATCTGTAAAATCACATCATATTTTACACGAACTACCTTTGAAACAATTAGAGCTTTTTTAAATTAAAACATTAATTGGAAACATAGACACTTGAGTTCCACATTGCACATTCAGAAGAAGACAAAACTAAGTTCTTCTTCAGTGTGTCAGGGTCTTCTTCAGACAGATAGTGCCTGAAAGGCAGGACCACTGTGTTATTCTATACTGTGGGGAGTAGACTAGTGCCTGAAGCTTCTGAAATGGAATTATTAACTTCTGCCTCTGTGCTCCTTTCCTTTAATAACACGTTCACATCACCATATATTCATTAAACTAACAAATATTTTTTAAGACTTTAGAAAATGCCAAGCAGCATCCTAGGTGGTAAAGATAGAGTAGTGAGCAAAGCAGATAAAGTTGTTTTCTTCATGGAGTTTATAGATTTTTTTATTCAGAAATAAACATTTATAGATGATGTTTTAATGCTTTATTACGGCATATGACTTTCACTTAAGTGTGGTTACTTAAAAGACAGGGACATCATAAAACTGACACATTTCTCTTTGTGGCCCGGATATCAAACATGTAATGAAAACTCATCTGACCTCAGAGTATCAATTCTTTGAGTGTTTTACCTTAGCTGTGCATGGAAGGAAGCTGGGAAGCCTTAGACTATACCTGTCATTCTCTTGGTTGATGTCCCCAAGTATGTGGCAACAAGTGGTTAGAATTAGGTAGCAACTGTTACTGAAGTAAAGCTTCTAATACTGAAGGTCAAGTGGTAGAAGGTGACACTCAGTCACCTAGTGAGATGCATGTCTCACAATCACTGATGACAGAATGATGGAGACTTTGGCAAAGACTCTTACTTCTATAATCAGATCTCTATTTAGCACAGTGACTACTAGTAATGTTACTGTGGAAAGGTCTTAAGTTTCCTTTCTTCATCTTTTAGGTTATATTGGTTGGGACTGTTTACATTCCCTTCAGTAATCCTCAATACTTTGATAATTTTTCTTGTTTGTTTATGATGGTGAGGATGAGAAAATTAGCCATATTCTGCTGCAGCAGCTAATTAATCTTTTGATTTTTTTTCCCTGCATATACAAACTCTCCAGGCAGTCGAACTCTAGCTCATGACTCTGTAAAAAGTACGATAAAAACCTGCATTTGTCAGGCTTTGCAGTTTTATTTCCTGGTTCCTAATGAAAGGTGATGACACAGTGTCTCCTTCGTCCCTAGTGTTTGAATGAAACTAGAGAAATAATGTCAGCTTTTTGAACTCACCCTACTCATGGTAGAAGGAAAAGAAGTTATGGGAGGGGAAGATAGTCCTGATTATAAGTGACATCTGGGACCAGATCCATGTAGCAAATTTCTCAATACACAGGACAAAAAGCCACTAAAAGACAAAATAACAGGAAGATGCAGATGACAAATCATTTTACGATTTTTGAGGTTCGTGATTCTTTTGAGCTGAGACAGGCACAAGGGCAGTAGTACATCTGCTGGCAAGAACAGTAGGCTTTACCAAGTAGAAGGTTGTGGAGGTTGAGAAGTTGTGGAGTAGAAGGTGTGGAGGTTGAGAAGTCCTGTTGTTCCACTCTAACCACCATGGTTGAGCAGGAAGAAGATGAAACCACTATAACCAATTTTAAACATGAAGATGAAATCATAGAAATTATTCTTGAAGAGTATTAGTCTTGCTTTAGAGTGGAGATCTGTCGTGTGCTGGTAAATCTGTTGAAGTGTTTGCTGCTTTTTGCAGTATAGATGTTTTCCCCATGGGTGATTTTAAGCTACCTGTGGTTTGAAAATCCACTCAAAAAAATCACTGAGCATTTAACAATTGGTTCTCATGAACCAGCAGGAACTGGCTTCAATATACCACGGGTTAGAAAACAGATTTCTTTTGGTGTTACCCTTTGTTTTTTCATACCTCAAGTCTAGGGGTAGGACATCCCGGTAGAAGGCTGTTGCCATAATTCAAACATTAGAATATGGATGAAGATGGACAAACTAATGGAATTCTAATGAGGATGGGGAAGGAAGTTTTTTGTCTAAAGGAAAAAGAGATTTACACTGAATGTGGTGAATTAGGGAGTGGAAAGATACAAAGTGACTATAACCTTGGATACTGGTCTCGGGGGTGGTCCTCTTCACCAAGATAGGGAAGACAGGAAGAACATCAGTTTATAAAGAGTGAGCTGGGTAATCAAATTCAATTTTGGATATGCTGAATTTGAGGTACATATAGAATCCCGAAGAGAGTTGTTCTGATATAGAATTGCTGATTGTTAGAATAAAGTCCTTGAGAAGGGGAATAAGGAATGGGATAAAGGATACACCCGGTGAATATTCTCTCATTATAGGAAGAGGAAAGAAAGAAAGGGAAAAATGTGAGTCCTAATAGCTTTGATATTGCCCTGAAAGGAAGTGGAAAGGGTTCTTGGCTGATGTGCTTAATTTACTCAGAAAAGTGGGAAGCACAGCCGTGTGCTGAGGCCGAGGCATAAGTAATATAGGAGCTATGAGAAGACATTTGAAAATTTAGGGATATCTATTAAGGGAAATCATTAGAAGAAACAGCTGAAGGAAAGTTTCCTAGGGAGTGTTAATGACCCAAATGAAATTAAGTTTCTAGTGGTTTTGATTCAATGTTTTAAATAGCTACATGCTTTTGTGATAATCAGATAATATTGTTAAAAAATTCTCTTACTCAGGCTTTCCACTCATTTCAATATAGTCTAAGAACCAAATCATTGTATATTTCAAAAGCAAACATTTTATGGTGCTTCACTTCTGAAAGTTTTCTATATTACTCATTCATTTAATCCCCACAGCAATCATGGGAGGCAGGCTTTATTACTTTTCCCATTTTAAAGGTGAAGAAATGTAGTCTTGGAGCATTTGTGACTTTCCCGATGTCACATGGTACAGCTGAGATTGCAACCAGTTCCATTGGCTCCAGAGCTGGTGCTTTTACTCATTTCACACACCTCTTATAGATTTATATAGTATTTGTAGGATTTGGTCATAAACATTATTAATTTTATTGCATTTTATCATTACGCAAACCAAATTAAGAGAGTATAAAACAAAAAATGTAAAATCAAAGCAACAAATAGTGAGTACCTTTATACAGATTTACTTACTGATACATGGGGAAATAATGATTCAACACAGGAAACAAAATTATAGATAGCAAAACCTTAAAAGAATGGAAGAAACATCTTCTGTGACACTGTATGTGGAAGTTGTTTCACTCTTATCAGAAGCCGAGAAAAACTATACGTTTTCTTTGATACCAGCACAGAAGCCATTCCCTGGCAATCATATGCAACCATGGTATTTGAGAAGATCTCTGCAGAATAATAAAAACATGAATAAAATATCAGAGTTATATGAAAACACATAATAAAGACTATATATTAAGGACTCTGCTTTCTGTAGCTTGAGATGTCTCTGAAATTGCTATGTCAGTCCTGTTACAAGGATGCATTCAATCCAAGATAAGCTAAGTGGAAAGAGAAAAGATGGGCAGTTCCCTAATGGCTCATGCCTGTAAGTTTTACTAACATCTAAGAACAAAGCATTTTATATCATGTATATTGTGGTCTCTTCATATACCTGTATACTAACATTAAGATTTGTTACTGGCTGGGCGCGGTGACTCATGCCTGTAATCCCAGCACTTTGGGAGGCCGAGGCGAGTGGATCACGAGGTCAGGAGATCGAGACCATCCTGGCTAACACAGTGAAACCCCGTCTCGACTAAAAAATAGAAAAAAATTAGCCGAGCATGGTTGCAGGCGCCTGTAGTCCCAGCTACTCCGGGGGCTGAGGCAAGAGAATGGCGTGAATCCCGGAGACAGAGCTTGCAGCTAGCTCAGATCGGGCCACTGCCACAATAATAAAATAAATAAATAAATAAAAATAAATAAAAAATAAAAAGATTTTTTTACTTAGAAAATTGAGTTGCAATGATTTTATTAATTCCAACTTATTAACTAAGAAAACATCACTTAAATATTTTTTTTAACAAGACAAGAAGACAAACCTGACATTTATAGTTAAGGTTCTAGTGGATGGGGATAGCTGGTCAAGTAAGTTGAATCCCTCACAGAATTTCTTCTTAGCAAGTCTGGTTCTTGCATCTCCAAAAACATTACCATATCACTGCACCTTACATCATATTGTAAGTTTTATTAATAATATATTTTAAATTATATCTGTCTTGGACGTAGTGAATGATTACCTACATAAAAGAGCTGTTGGTATCTCAACCTATTTTGCTGTGATACCACTAAGTTTGCTGAGAGTCCATCAGCTTCAGTCTCACCATGATTTAAAAGCATCAATCCAAAGAGCATCATGCTTTTACAAAAGGCCTGTGGCACCCCAAACTCATTTATATTGTATTAGCTACTAATTCAGTAACATATAGCATTTTTGTTAATCTAGTAACCTGAACAGTGAGTTTGAAATAACTGTATGATGCTTCTTTAAGGATGAAAATTTGGTACATTTTTAAAGAGTTCCTCTACTTCTATTTTCTCATCACACTAATCCATACCACATGTCAATTTACTTTGATAAACTTCATTACTATGTGCCTGACAAGGTGATAATACAAAGCTGGGTGACACAGAACAAATGTATTCAGTGAGTTCACTGTGTTGTAGTAAAGATATAGTTCATGAGGCAATCTAGAGCAGAAGTATATTAATTAAATACATATTTATCAGGTATCTACTAAGTGCCAAACTCATATACACAGTGCAGTCACAGAATAATGAAATAGTTGCACTTCAGAAAGTTAGCAAGTTAAAAAAAAGATGACATCTGAACCAGGTGGTGCTACAATTAAGGGAGCAATACATACGAAGGTATAGAGATGTAAAATAGTGGAAGTTCCGTATATACAAGGTGTATAGCATTGCTGAATTATGGAGTATGAAAAGCAGAAAATTCAGCAAGGAACAATATGAATTGTTATAAAATCTTCCTTAATTATGACTATAATCACAAGCTGCTGTTCTCATATCTTTAGGTGTTTCTCATTTCATATCATCAATCCTGACTATTTCTAAATGAAAGTAAAGGTTTTCTTAAAAAAAAAAAATACTAGCCCACCTGTTCATCCTTCGTTACTTGTTTTCTCACTTTATGCAAATTTAATATTTGCTATTCTCCAAAAACAATTTGACACTTTCTCCCTTTGCATTTTTTCATGCTGCTTCCTGTGCCTGAGAAGCTTCATGATTTGTCATGATCCTACTGCTTATTGAAGGCACAGTTCAAAAAGCACAATTGCAGGAAACATTTCAAGATTTCCCAACTGCATGTTTGCTCTTGTCTCCCTGGAACCCCCTGAGTTCCTACAGTTCAGGATACTTTTTTTCCTTTGAAACTTTTCACAACTCTGAACTTTTCATTCCTGTGTCTCTGCTTTTTTAAAAATAAGTTTATAAGCTTCTTCAGCTTTTTATTTCTTGCCAACAATGCAGTTAGAAAAGCACAGACTATAGTAAAAATATCCAAAAAAGTAAAGTAATAGCCAGGAAAGACATATGTTTCTACTCATTGGAAACACATTTAACACCCATGGAAAAGTGCTAGGCAAGTACACAGGTTAGCTGTGCAGATGTCCTCTACAACATTCAGGAACCAGGCAGTCAGAGACTTCCGTTTTCACCAATTACCTTTCAAGGCTATCATTGGCATTAACATTCCAATCAGCCAGCAGAGAAAATGAGAGTGAGTATAATGAAGCTTTCCTAGGCTTGGCTTGGGTGTGGCACAGTTCACTTCTGCTAATAGTCTCTTAGCTGTTGCTTAGTCACATGGCTACATTTCACAGAAAAGAGAGAGAGATACATTTCCAGATAATGTGAGTGTTTAGGTACCAGTCTCTGCCATGTAGGATTGTTGTAAAACTTTACAAAATAACAATATTAGCCAGTATTTATGGAGTATTTATCATATGCCACGCTGTTTTTTCCTAAGTGACTTACATGTATTAACCTATTTACAACAGTCCTGTAAATTCGGGTACTCTCTTACCTCTCTTATTTTATAGATGAAGAAATTAAGACAAAAGAAGTTTAAATAACTTTATGAGGGTTGCACAGCCAGTATGTGGTAAAGTAGGGGTGTGGTTCCAGAGTCTACGTTCTTAAACACTATAGCACACTGACTTTAGGACAGTGAGCTATCAGTAGACTTTGGTTGAATTAATGCAATGTAATTATCTCAAGTAACTAATCAGCCCTAGGACTTAAGGTTGCAAGATTAACACTTACATTTCAGTTTCCATCTTTACAAAGTGAGCAAGTGGCTTATTTGAGAAAAACTTTATCCGGAAAATATTTAGGAATCTACCTGCAAAGTGTTTACAAAGCACTTTGAGAAAGACATTATGGAATGGGTTTATGGTGTTGTATTAAGAATCACATCATCAACATATTATACGGAAATATTAGCCAATGGGTAGTTTTTCTTCATATTTTATTATTTAGTATAATTCTTAATCAATAGATGAAAGTCTCCAATAAACATGAAGGCAGTCTACCTACTCTTCATTTAGAACACTGCCTGGAGGTGACTTGTGTGCCAGACAGCCTGGAGACGCTGTATTGATAGCTGAGTCTCTAAGTAAATCAATGGATTTGTGCCTTGAAACCCATTCAAAAAGCATTTTTTCCAATCCATTGAAGAATACCGAAGATAAAATTGTAATGGAAAAGCCTTCCGTGAGTGGGGTCATCCATTCTTGTGCTTTGTTTTTGCTTTCTAATACAAAAGGTAACTAATTCGCCTTAATAGGTCAGCGCTTTTTTAGTCTTCTTTCAGACTTATGCTCTATTCTGTGTCATCCTCTCTAAGAAGAAAGGCATTTATTGATTTCCCCTTAAGCAGCCAACTGCAAACTTGGAGTATCTTGGCTCAATCAACAAAACCTGCATTTTGCAAAACATTATCCCTGAATGATTTTATAGAACGTTTCTTAAGTTTTACCTGTCTTAATAGACGAAAGTCTATTCATTGCTTCATAGACATAACTTATATATTAGGATTATGTATGGCTATTTTTTAGTAGCATAGATATACAATAATGACTCATTGCCATTGTTTGAGTTCCTATAAATTATACCATATTCTTTTGGTATTTCATCTGTGTAAATACCCATTTCTCCTCCATCCTTGATTGAGATAGGACAGTTATCTTTTGGGCTTGGCCTCTGCCCGAATCTGGATAAAGACCCATTGTTTGATTCAAAGATGAACTAAAGAGACTCACAGAGATTTAGACCGGGGCTACTCATATAAGTGAAAAACTCTTTTCCACTGGAACTGCAAAGACGGGAAGCTGGAATTACTGTAGCCATATTGTTTTCATCTTTTGTTTATTTATTTACTTAACAAGTATCTCTGCTACATCTACCCTGTGCCAAGCATAGGCACTTAGAATACAGAAATGAACAAAATAGACAAAAGTTCTGGACAATTAGATGTATGGATCATCCTGAAAATGATTAACATGGTTAACCCACATAAATTAGAAGTGAGAAACTAGAGGATCTGGGTTTTGTCAACGTTGTTTAGGTCCCAGAATCAAGCATGGATGAAAAACTTCCTACTGGCATAAAAAATTCTATTTCATAAGCCAGTATATTTTTTTTTCTTAAGCTGGTATGGATTACATATTCTGTCACTTGTGTTCAACGGCATCCCAATTAATACTCAAGCTTAACCTCATTTATACTATAAAAATTGTTATTTAATGTTACTTGAATATTCTGTCCTGTTGTACATTCTTATGTCGTCAGTTTTCTTCTTGCTATCACTGCCTTATATTTTCAGTTCATTTTGATGATCCTAAGAGCCCTAGTGAAAAAATATAGGCATTGCATCATAATTTCCTTTTATGGCTGAGAAAATTCAGAATAAAGTACTGGAAAATATAAATGTCATTTGTGTTCCTTATGCTTGAGAAGTGCAATATAAATCAGGAAAGAGAACAGGCATGTATAGATGTAGTCACTTCTGATTATAGAAACACATATACTCTATATTGATCAAAGGTATCATTCATAATTTACCATCAATCTGATATTTTTCTCTAAATTATTACTTGCAATGTGGACTCGGTAAGATTTACATGTTGTTTTAATGATGTTTTTGGCACACTAATCATATTATTTAAGCAAAAGTAACATGTCATAGTGAAGTCATTTTAAACAGAAAAT
>NW_012116232.1:1671749-1681262 GCF_000951035.1 Colobus angolensis palliatus | reverse complement strand
TTTTCATTGTTTTAATTGAAATACCTATTTTACCCAAATCATTTGTTGCTTAATTTGTATTTTCCTCACTGATTTTAATGATTTATTTTTTTGTATAATTATTTAGATATAAGAACACATTTTTCTGCTATTTATTTTTTATTTTGAGGATCTATTTAGAGTTTTTATTTCTAGCATTATACTGAGTTAATTTTTATAGCTACATCTTAGCTAATATCTAATATAATATCCATATCACTTTTATTTTTAGAATATTTATATCTACTTATATTTACAGATAAAATCATGTTTCATAAGCTCCATAATAATTCACTTATTATTTTCATTTGACTTAATCTCATGTTAGTGAAATTAGATTATTAAAAAAAAATACTTTTCCTGAAACATGAAGTATATCTCTGTTCATTTGTATCTTCTGTAATATCTTCATATATATAAATATGTTTATACATGCATGTATTTAGGTTTCTTTTTTTAGTTTCCCACATATTTTTATTTCCTATAAGTCAGCATATAGTACAGCGAAAATATTGCTCATTAGATATTTCAAATATTAAGGAATTTTAAACAGGATATTTGTTTCTTAGAGCATGATTAGAAGGGCTAAAGGAGGGAGAATCAGGGGACATCTGTACCTCATTGATTTTGAGAACACTCCTATGTCTGTAATCCAAAGATCAGAAAACTGCCATTGCTTTCTCTACAACTGTTCATGAATTTTTGGCTGGCTACTAGATGTGAAGCATGGCCACTGCAACTGTCTCTCAGTATTCATGTGGTTATGACATTGCTTGCTGTCAGAAGGTCACCTGGAAGAGGGCTTCTGTTTAATTTCTGTCTTTCAAATTTGGGCAGCAATACCATAAATTACTAAAATCTATTTTGCATCCAAGAGTTTAGCTTCAGTGTAATCAAGTAAATGTAGATTTTAGGTTAGGAATATCTGCAAAGTTGAAAGTAAGTGTCAAATTCATAAGAGCAATCTTAATGAATGTTTTTTATTCCATCTCCTCACAAGTTACTGCTGATGTATAGTAATTCCATTGTGTTTGAATGTTTCTTACAGTGTCTTTATTTCTAATTCAAATTTGTTTCATGCAACACTAGCAATAAAAACAAACATAATTTCCAATTATAAAAAAGATTATTTGTACAAAATATCTGAAAAAATTAGATTAATTTAGATAATTAAATTAATATTTCATTGATACACATAACAGATTAATAATGCATGGGAAACTGTACTATCAATAATGTCAGAAAAATGTCAAAATGTAATTCTTTGTAAGTACTTATTTAATAATATCATTCTCTTCTTCATTTTCTTTACTTCTTGACCTAAAAACAAGTAACTCAAATTCATGAATGTATAGTATATAACTGTATTTTTCGGTTCATTGTTTTCACATGCAGTGTTTTAATCTGGTTTATTTTAGTGTGAGTTTTGAAAGACATTAATAATAAATTTGAAAAAAAAAATTCCCTACACATTTATTTCATAGCTCAGAAACCAAATTACTTGTTGTCAATGTAATAGATGCTGTCCATGTGACCAGGTTACATAAATTCTGCATCTGATGGTGATATGACAAGAGAGGTAGAGAAAGATGGCCAAAATAGAAGGCTCCCTCTATCATCCCCTCTACAACACCACCAAATTTAACAACAATCTACACACAAAAAGTATATTCATAAGAACTAAAAATCAGGTAAGCACTCACAGTATCTGGTTTTAACTTTATATCACTGAAGGAAGCACTGAAGAAGTTGGGAAAGACAGTTTTGATTTGCCGATGCCACCCCTCCTTCAACCCATTGCAGTAGCTGTGGCATAGATAGAAAATCTGTATGCTTGGAAGAGGGAGCATGCATCAGTTGTGAGACATTGCATTAACTCACTGCTGCCCTATCATAGCAGAAAGCAAAACTGTGCTCAACTCAGCTGATACCTGCCCACTGAGAGAGCATTTAAACTAGCCCTAACCAGAGGGGAATTGTTCATACTAATGGTCAGAACTTGAGTTCTGGCAAATCTTACTACTATGGGCTAAAGGGCTCTCAGGTTCCAAATAAATTAGTGAGGAAGACTAGGCCGTAATGACTATGACTCCTAGGTGACTCTTAGTGCTAAACTTGACTCAGAGCCAGTGGACTGGGGGGCGCATGCAACATACTGAGGCAGCAGCTGGAGTATCTAAGGCAGTGATTGTGCCACCCCTCCCTCAACCTCAGGTGGCATAGCTCATGGCTTCAAAAGAGACACCCTCTTTCTGCTTTAGGAAAGGAGAGGGAAGAGCACAGAGGACTTTGTCTTGCTTATTGGATGCCAGCTCAGCCACAGTAGGATAGAACACCAGGCAGAGTCATGAGGCTCCCCTTTCCAGGCCCTATCTCCCAGACAACATTTCTAGAAAGACATATCCTTGGCCAGAAGGAAATCTGCTGCCTTGAAGAGAGGGACTCAGTCCTGGATGAACTCATCACCTGATGAATACAGAGTCCTTGGGCCCAGAGTAACCAGCAGTGATACTCAGGTAATATGTCATCAGCCTTGGGTAAGACTCTGAGACATGCTGACTTGAGATGAGACTCAGCGTATTCCCAGAAGTGGTACATATGAAGAGACTCTGATCAAGAAAAGCAGAGAGAAAAGTAAAGAGAACTTTGAACATTGCCTTGCATCTTAGGTACCAGTTTGGGCACTGTGGGAGAGAGAATCAAACGGGCTTTTCGGGTCCCTGATTCTAGGCCTAAGTTATTGGATAGCATTTCTGGATGAGCCCTGGGACAGAGGGCAGTCCAGTGCTCTGTTCTAAAGGGTGAGTCCCAGGTCAGTCAGTATTCACCATAAGCTGACTGAAGAGACCTTGGGCCTGAAATGTACATTGTTGGCAGTCTGGCAGTACTCCCTATGGGCTTGTCATGGTGGTAGCAATGGGGTGAAGCTTTTCTGCTTGTGGAAAGGGGAGGGAAAAGTGGCAAGGAATGTGTCTAAGTTAAAGTGTAGAATTTTCATTATTCATTATTTTTTGCTTATTTATTTGTTTATGCAATCAGTGTTAAGTTATAACCAGTTTAAAGTAATAGGTTACAAGATAATATTTGCAATCCTCATCATAACCTCAAAAAATACAATATGTACACGTAAAGAGCATGAAGTTAGATTAAATCACCGGAAAAAATTACCTTCACTATAAGAAAACACAAAGAAAGGAAAGAAGGTAGAAAAGACCACAAAGCAACCAGAAAACAAATTAACAAATAGCAGGGGTGAGGCCTTACTAATCAATAATAACGTTGAATGTAAATAGACTAAATTCTAATCAAAAGACATAAAATGGCTGAATGGATTTTAAAAAAGGAACAAATGATCTGTTGTGTATAAGAAACACACTTTGCCTATAAGTATATATTTAGTCTGAAAACAGGGGATTGGAAAAAATATTCCATGCCAATGGTAACAAGAAAAGAACAGGAGTAGCTATATTTATATCAGACAAAATAGATTTCAAGACAAAACCTAAAAAGAGATAAAGAAGATCACTATATAATTCTAAAAGGAATAATTCAGCAAGAGAATATGGCATTTGTTAAAAAATATGCACCTAACCCTGGAACACCCAGATATATAATACAAATATTAGAAATAAAAAGAGAAATAGAACTCAACACAATAATAGCTGGAGCTATCAACACCCTACTTTCAGCATTGGGCAGATTTTTCAAACAGAAAATCAACAAAGAAACATTGGACTTAATTTGCATTATCGACCAAAAGGACCAAATAGAACATTTCATCTTACAGCTGCAGAATACACATTCTTCTCCTCAGCATATGGATCATGCTCAAGGATAAACCATATGTTAGGTCAAAAATGCCTTAAAATATTCAAAAAATTGAAATAATGTCAAGCTTCTTCTGTGACAGCAATACATAAGCCTAAAAATCAATAATAACAGGAATTTTGGAAATTAGACAAACACATGGAAATTAAACATAATGCTTATGAATAACCAGCGAGTCAGTGGCAAAATTAAGAAGGAAGTTAAATTTCTTGGAACAAAAGATAATTGAAACACAACATACCAACACCTACGGCATACAGTGAAAGCAATACTAAGAGGAAAACTTATAGCTATACGTGACTACGTCAAAAATGAAGAAAAACCTCAAATAAACCAACTAATAATGAATGTTAAAAATTAGAAAAGCAAGAGCAAACTAAACCCAATATTAGTAGAAGAAATAATAAAGATCAGATCAGGAATAAAAGAAACTGAAACAAAGTAAACAACACAAAAGATCAGTGTAATGAAAAGCTAGTTTTTTGAAAAGATAAACAAAATTGACAAAGCTATAGCCAGACTAATAAGAAAAAGAGAGAGAAGACCCAAATAAAATCAGAGATAAAAAAGGAGACATTACAAGTGATACCACAGAAATTTAAAGGACCATTACTTGCTACTGTGAGCAACAATATAACAATAAATTGGAAAATCTGGAAGAAATGGAAAATTCCTACACACATACAACCTACTAAGGTTGAACCATAAAGAAATCCAAAACTTGAATAGACCAATAGCAAGTAACAAAATCAAAGCCATAGTAAAAGTCTCCTAGTAATATGAAGCCTGGGACCTGGTGTCTTCACTACTGAATTCCACCAAACATTTAAAGAAGAAACAATAGCAATCCTACTCAAACTATTATGAAAAAATAGCAGAGGAGATATGCATCCAAACTTATTTTATGAGGCCACTAGTACCCCATAATGGGGTAAGACATTATGGGCAAAGACATTTCAGAAAAAGCAAACCACAGGCCAGTGTCTCTGATGAACATTGCTGCAAAAATGCTCAATAAGATACTAGCAAACCAAATTCAACAATATATTAAAAAGATAATAAATCATGATGAAGTGAGTTTTATCCTAGGGATGCAAGGATGGTTCAACATACACAAATCCATCTGTGTGATATATCATATCAACAGAATGAAGGACAAAAACCATATGATCATTTCAACTGATGCAGAAAAAGCATTTGATGCAATTCAAGATCCTTCATGATAAAAACCTTAAAAACCTAGGCATAGAAGAAACATACCTCAACATAATAAAAGCCATAAATGACAGACTCACAGCTAGTATGATAGTGAATGGGGACAAATAGAAAACCTTTTCATTAAGATCTGGAACAAGACAAGGATGCCAACTTTCACCACCATTATTCAACATAGTACTAGGAGTCCTAAATGAAGTCATCAGACATGAAAAAAGGAGTAAACAACATCAAATTTAAAGGAATAAAGCAAGTATCATCATTTGCAGATGATATGATCTTATATTTTGCAAAACCTAAAGACTCCACCAAAAAATATTAGAACTGAGAAATTTTGCAAAGTTGAAGGACACAACATACAAAAATCTGCAGCATTTCTATATGCCAACACTGATCAATCTGAAAAAGAAATTACACAATAGCCACAAATAAAATTAAATACCAAGGAATTAACTTATCCAAAGAAGTGAAATAGTTCTATAATGAAAACTATAAAACACTGATGAAAGAAATTAAAGAGGACACAAAAAAATGGAAGGATATTCCATGTTCATGGGTTGAAAAAAATAATAATGTTATAATGTCTATACTACCCAAAGCAATCTAGAAATTCAATGCAACCCCTATCAAAATAACAATGAAATTTTTCACAGAAATAAAAAAGACAATTCTAAAATTTATATGTAATCATGAAAGACCCAGAATTATCCAAAGCTGTTCTGAGCAAAAAGAAGACAACTGGAGGAATCATATTGCCTGACTTAAAACTATACTACAGAGCTATAGTAACCAGACAGCATGGTACTGGCATAAAAATGGATACATACACCAGTGGGACAAAACAGGGAACCCAGAAACAAACCTGTACATCTACAGTGAACTCATTTTTGACAAAGCTGCTAAGAACGTATATTGCATATATTGAAAGAAGACTGTCCCTTCAATGCATGGTACTGGAAAAACTGGATATCTATATACAGAAGAATGAATCTAGACTGTTATCTCTTGCCATATACAAAAATCAAATCAAAATAGATTAAAGACTTAAATCTAAGACCTTCAACTGAAACTACTATGAGAAAACATTCAGGAAACTATCCAGAACATTGGCCTGGGCAAAGATTTCTTGAGTAACATTCCACAAGAACAGGCAATCAAAGCAGAAGTGGACAAATGAGATCACATCAAGTTAAAAAGTTTTCTGCACAACAAAGCAAACAATTGACAAAGTAAAGAGATAACGCACAGAATGGGAGAAAATATTAGCAAACTACCCAGCTGACAAGGGATTAGTAACCAGAATACATAAATTCTCAAACAAATGTATAGGAAAAAAACTTATAATTTGCTTTAAAGTTGGGAAAAATGTCTGAATAGACGTTTCTCCAAATAAGACATATGAACAGCAAACAGGCATTTGAAAACATGATCAACATCTCTGCTTGTCAGAGAAATGCAAATCAAAAATACAATGAGATATCATCTCACCCCAGTAAGAAGGCCTTTATCCAAGACAGTCAATAACAAATGCTGGTGAGGATGTGGAGAGAAGGTAACCCTCATAAACTGCTGGTGGGAGATATCTGAACTCCCATGTTTATTGCAGCACTATTCTTAATAGCTGTGATTTGGAAACAAACTAAGAGTCCATCAACATATGAATGGATAAAGAAAATTTAGTACATGTACACAATGGGGTACTATTTTGCCATAAAAAAATAAGATCTTGTCATTTGCAACAGCATGATGTCATTATGTTAAATAAAATAAGCTAGAGATAGAAAGACAAAAAATTGAAACAATAGTACTCATGGAGATAGACAGTGTAAAAATGGATGGTTAGCACAGGCTGGGAAAAGTAGTGGGGGGTTGGGAGAAAGTGGGGATGAGTAGAAAAAATTGTTAGAAAGCATGAATAAAACCTAGTGTTTTCTAGCACAACAGGGTGACCAGAGTAAACAAATAATTATAATTGGATTGTTTGTAACATAAATGATAGTGCTTGAGGGGGTGAATACCCATTTACCTTGATGTGATTACTGCACATTGCATGTCTGTATCAAAATATTTTATGTAACATGTAAATATATAGAACCCCTATGTACCCACAAAAGTTAAAAATAAAAACAATTAAAAAAATTTTAAAAGGAAATTATATGATTTGGCCTGTAAACTACTTACTCAGGTCAATGTTAAAATGTTTTGGAATGAATATTTTGTTAGTTTAAAAATAGGAAACTCAGTTTTAATATATTTTATTTGTTGGAATGCTTTTATTTTCCAATCTAACATAAAAGAGTTAGAAAAAGACATTGCAAAAGAGCACTGCTGCTATCACGTTCATAGGTCTGTATTAAAAAAATACATTGAGTGTTAAAAACAAAGATGCATTCTATCTTGATTTTTATTATTGACCATTCTTGTATTGTGGTTGATGTGATGGGAAAGGGAATTTAGAACCTGCTATTACTGGTAATTTCACTTGTTCTCTGTTGCAACCCTGCTTTTAGTTTGCACTACAGTCAACAAAAAATACAATGATGGCATGAACTATCAAATGAAAATAAATTCATTCCTTTTATGGAAATGCCTTTCTTTGTTTTTAGGGTGTCATTTTATTTTGTAATGTTTGTGTGAATAATGCTGGTGATATTTGGGTACTGTCCAGCATTCTCCACAATTTCAGTATAATTCAGTACAACATCTTTGTACACAGGAATATTTGACAAGGTTTGATAATTCAGTGTTTCTAATTTTACTATCAGATGGAAAAGTTTGCTAGTGTAAGGCTTCTAATTTATTAATGATGTGCTTCAAAAGATATTATCTTTATTATATATTATGTCTAGATATTTTTATATATGTTGTTGGTGTGTGAATCCATAATGATAATCCTTTATCACAGGCATTGCCTTTATTTATGACCAGGCCTATTCTCTTCTTCTTAACCAGCAGTCCTCTTTTCTGTTTATTTTGGTCCTGTCTGGGTCAAATGCTCTGGTAGCTTCAAGTAACAATACCACAAAAAACAGGATGTGTGGAGTTCAAGAGTAAATTAAACTTAAAATTTATAAATCAAATCCCTACCCAAATATGTTCCTCACAACTGTTTTGTTTTTCCCTTTTTCCCTTTTATGTGCACCCTCTGAATTTGAAGAAAACTGTATACATGTCGATTTGTGACTCCGAATGCTAGAACTTTCTATAGATATAGTAGTTAAAGTTCACTCAGTGGTATTATGTTTGTAATAGAGAAAAAAGAGAGAAAACTGAGCTGGGAATCAGGAAATTGGATTTCTAGCCTCGTCTGATGTGTTGAACTGAAAGGAGCTGTGTTTTCTTTTCTACTTCTTGCACTGAAAAGACAGTTAGAGCTGGAGGGAGAATACAGTTGAGATTAATACTATGATTGAGTATGACAATTATACACAAGTTGAAGACAAAGAGATTTCCTAAAGTGGAAGAAAACTGTAGCATCAGGCATCACGATGGGAAATATAAATGGAGCCCTAGAGGTTTCCTATGTGTATAGAAAACAATTAAATTGATACACTTACTACAAACCTGTTCCAAATTCTGGAAAACCAACTGATTTTGGCAAAAGCCAACTATTTAAAAGACTAAAGCTTTAAGGTAGATCTCTATGTTAAAATCCCAGCTTGATATATACCTATGCTGTCATATATACATTAATATGATGAAAAGATTTATATTAATCATTTTGGTATTTACTGAAAATCCAATAACTGAAGCATTAGTCTAGGAGCCAGGAATACAGTACTGAAGAAAACAGGAAAAAATCAAATATTGCTTATCTCATAGAATTTAAAATTTAATGAATTTCAAGTACTAAATATTAAGGTTGCCAGGGTCAAAATTCCTGGGTCTCTGCACATTAAACATTCAACAGAATAATGGACAAATGACTTGAATATTCACATCACAATAGATATACAAATGACCAATCAACATATGAAAACAAGCTCATCTTTATTACACATCATAGATATAGATATTAAATAGTAATACAATTCCCCAACCACCAGACTACCTAAAATGAAAAAGATGGATGGGGAAAAACCCACAGTGTTTGAAAGGGATTAGAGAGACCAACGTTGCTAGTGAGAGTGGAAATGGCTACAATTACATTGGAAAACTGGCAGTACTTATCAAAGGTGGGTGTACACACACTCTAAGAACCAGGAATTCTACTACGAGGCATTTACATGACATAAATGCATACAGATGTTCAACAGAAAGCATGAATCTCATGTTCATATGAGCAATATTAGTAACTGACAGAAACTGGAAAATAGCAAAATATGCATAAGTAATAAATGGAAAAAGATAAATTGTGGCATCACACAATGGGATATATCTTACAAACATAAAAGTGAACAAAAGAAGCCAGGCACAAAAGAGGCAGGACTGCCTGAGGCCAGGAGTTTGAGA
>NW_012116232.1:1662051-1665335 GCF_000951035.1 Colobus angolensis palliatus | reverse complement strand
CAGATATTTAATTTTTTAGTGTTCTCATTAAATTAGGACAGGCACTATGCCTCTAAGCATCATTATTTGAATTTGCAACCAGCAAAGCTATTATATGTTAATTTTGCTTAAATTTACTGTTCTGGCTATTGCTCTAGTTAGGGTGTAACTTCTTGTAAGTGAGAAATGCGAATAAAGCACATAATGGTGGTGTTGGTGAGGATATCATATTTCAAGACTATATTAGTCTAGACCAAAACATCAGAACAAAGGGAGACTTATACAAAGAAATAGGCATATGCAAATATTTCTTACTTTGAAAAAATAGTTAAATCACAGGTGAGGTAACTATTTGATCTCATATATCGAACTTGACCTTCTAACTGTATAAAATGGTAAAAGTACACAAATATTAGATGATCAGTGTGTAACAGTTCCATTGTTGCCTAAGCACAAATCTTTTTTCTCTGACTGCTAAGCTTATTCATCCTTCAAACATGATTATCTGACAATACAAACATGCGTAGTACTTTTATTTCAACTGTAAATCAAACAGCATATTCATTAATATTAGAGTATACTCACATTAGATGAATATTTTTCAAGTTTCCTGAAATTTACTTGGGTATCTCTTTCCAACCACAGTGTATTAAAGTTGATATCACTGTGAATGAAAGTGTATTGGTCTTTTAGCTGCCATAACAAAATACTGAAACAACAGAAATACATTGGCTTTCAGTTTTGGAGGCTAGAAGTCTCAGATCAAGGTACTGGCAGATTTCGTTTTTGGTGAGACCTCTATTCTTAGCTTGTAGATGTCTGCATCTCACTATATCCTCATATGGCTTTTCCTCTGTGCAGGTGTGGAGAAGTTTTCTGGTGTTTCTTCTTATAAAGACACCAGTCCTACTGGATTAGGGCCCGCCCTTATGACATCTTTTAACTTTAGTTACTTCTTTAAAGGCCCTATTTCCAAATGCAATCACACTGGGGGTTAGAAGTTCAATATATGAATTGTGGGGTGACAAAACTCAGCCCATATCAGACTGCTCAAATAATATTTTCCTTTAGAAGTAAACTTTTACTTTGAAATAGTTTAGATTTACAGAAAAATTGTAAAGCTAATATTAAGTTTCCCTATGCCCTATACTTAATTTAGTCTGTTGTTAACATCTTACATTAGTATAGTACATTTGTTATAATTAATAAATTCGTTTTCATACTTATTTTTGTTTAGTTTTTACCTCGTTTTATCTTTCCATCTTTCTTCTTTTTCTTCTCTCTCTCTCTCTTTTTTTTTTTTGGATCTAGTGTCATATTCAGAATATCATGTTACATTCACCAGTCATATGCCATTAGGCTCCTCTTGGCTATGACAGCTTCAGAGGCTTTCTTCATTTTTATTGATTTTTACAGTTTTGATTAGGTATTTTACATAATCAATTGGAATCTTTTTCTCATGTTTATCTCATGAATGAAATGGAGTTGTGCATTTTTGGGGAGAGTGACCAAAGATATTAATTACTATTTTTATCATATCTTCTCAAGGTTACAGGATATCAACATAACTTATTTCTGTTGGTGTTAATTTTGATCACCTAGCTGAGGTAATGCCTGTCAGGTTTCTCTACTGTGAAGTTACTCTTTGTCCTCACTTTCCATATTGTATTCTCTGAAATGATGTCATGCTTTGCTCATACTTAAGAAGTGGGGAGTTGTACTTAATAACCTTCTTGAGGGCAGAGTATCTAAATTAATTATTTGGAATTCTTCTGCCTGGTCATTTGTCTTTTCTATACTTTTATGTAACTATTTCAGTATGTACTCATGGACAATCATTGCATACTTTGGATTATAGTCTAATAGTACTTTAGTTTGGTGCACAAGTTGTTTTGTTTTGGCCACTAGGGGCTCTTTCATTTGGGTTTCCTCTGTCTCTTTGGTGGGTGTTTTTTGGTTTTATTTCTTTTAATCTTTAATTTTTGAGCAATTTATTACTCTCTGCCACTACACAATGCTCTGGGTTTATATTGTATGTTTGCTATGTCAGCCTTAGAATCAGCCATTTTATTGGTTCTTTTTATTGGAGAATAGTATTAGAAATCAAGATCTGAGTGTTAAATGTGCTGATTGCTTCCAGGATGTTGTTGCTTTTAGGCTCTTTCAGCTGACAGAGCAAAGAGGTGTGTGTGTGTGTGTGTGTAAGCATAAGAATTAAAGAGGAAAGAAACATGAAAGATGGCTTGACAGTCAAGACAGGTTTATTTTAGAGAAAACAAACCTGAGAGGGGCATTTGGCTGCATTAGGTTAGAGGCACACTTTTTTACAGACTAAGAATTTTTAAGGATTTAAGTAGAGTTTTTAGAGGCTTGGAATGCTTCTGTGTTTTTTTGCTATGCTTATCTGGGAGGGAAAGTTGTGTGTCTTTATTAACACTTTATTTATTTATTTTATTTTTTGCAGCTGCAGGCATACCCCTGAGTCTGCTTTTAGCTTTCCTATTTTAGTGCACTTGAAGGGAAAGGAATGTGTTTATTAAGGCCCACTGTTTTATTGGGGTTCATTGTATGAGGGAGAAGTTTGACAGTTAACCAAGAGACTTTTCCCCCACCTCCTTCTGTGTCCAAGCTGTCTTATCAGTGTTTTAATCTCTGCTTTCTCTGGCTGCTTATAGTTAGAAGAGAGGTTATTTCCTTGAAATGATTTAAACTAGAAAGGGAATTGAAACTTAAAGTGGCAGTGTTTGTCTGAGATGATGGTGCTCCTGCTGTCAGTAAGGTACTACACTAGATGTCTAGAATTATCTATATATGTATACTAATTTATACTAATTAAAGTTCATACTTATGTTTACATTTCCATATGGATCTCTTTAGCCTTCTCTCCTTGATTATCTGTAATCTTGCACTTCAACAGTGAGAAATCCCACTCCCACCTTCATTTACTTAATTGTTAAATACCAGCCTACACATATAGAGCTATCAAAATTATTATGCCACACCTCTGTGGGAAGCTATTTTATCAACAAAAGTGCAATGCTATGTACAGTTCTTTTTGCATTTATTTTACAGATTGTATTGATTTTGAAAGTTACTTAATTTAGCAGTTTTACCCTTTATTCTTGGCTGTAAAGTTGTCCCATACATTTTTAATGCAGTTACATTGTTTTGTCACATTCTGAATTCTGTATTAAGATTCTTCAACCTCCTAAATGACCTGTTGAAACTTTGTATATGTTCAGTTTCACTTTTTATTCTGTAAGGGTCTACAGATTTTGATACAGGCATAGTGTCATACATCTGTC
>NW_012116232.1:1658437-1661141 GCF_000951035.1 Colobus angolensis palliatus | reverse complement strand
TCAGGAAACCACTGTCCTACTCTCTATGAATCTAACTATTTTAAATACCTCATTTAAGTGGAATCATGAAGTATTCATTCTTCTGTAACTGGTTTATTTCACTTGAAACAACGTCCTTCAGGTTCATCTATGTTCAAAATGGCATAATTTCCTTTGTTTTTAAGGCTAAATAATAGTCAAATGTATTATATCATATGTTCTTTATCAGGTAATTCATTGATGGCATTTAGGTTGTTTCCACCTTTTGATTATTGTGAATAATGCTGCAATGAATATGGAAGTGCTAAACCTCTTGAGATTATGATTTCAATGTTTTTGGATATATACTCAGAAATGGATTTCTGGATCATGTAATATTTCTAAATTCTTGAGATATCTCCATACAATTTTCTTTAGTGATTGCACCATTTTACCTTTCTACTAACAGTAGACAAAGGTTCCTATTTCCCCACATCCTTGCCAATACTTGTTACTTGTGTGTGTGTATGTGTGTGCATATATGTTTTAGTAACCTTGAAAGGTATAAGTACCATCTCATTGAGGTTTTGATTTGTACTCTCTGATGATTGATGTTGAGCATTTTATCATATGTCTTTTTTGGAAAAATATCTATTAAAGATCTTTACCCATTTTTAAATCATGTTATTTGCTTTTTGGTGTTGAGTTGTTGGAATTTTTTATACATTTGGGATTTCCGTAGCTTATCAGATATATGGTTTGCAAGTATATTCTCTCATTCTGTAGGTTGTCTTTTCACCTTGTGGATTGCCTCCTTTGCAGTGCAGAAGCTTTTTAGTTTGATGTAGTCCCACTGGCCTAATTTTGCTTTTGTTACTTTTGCTTTTGGTGTCACATCAAAGAAATCATTGTGAGGTTCAATGTCATGAAGATTTTCTGCTATGTTTTCTTCCAGGAGTTTTACAGTTACAAGTCTCTAGATATTTCATCCATTGTGATATAATTTTTGTGTATTGCTCAAGATAAGTGTCTAATTTCATTATTTTGCATGTGTATATCCAGTATATGTGTGTTTTTTTCTCAACTGATGCCACAAAAATAACAAAGGATCACAAGAGACTATTATGAACAATATGCTAACAAACTAGGATAATTTAGAAGACATTAATAAATTTCTAAAATCTTATAATTTACTAGGACTGACTCACAAAGAACTAGAGAGCCTGAAAAAAACAGTAATGAATAAGGAGCTTTAATCATTTACCAAAAACTTCCCAACAAAGGAAAGTCCAGGACCAGATGGCATTACTGGTGAATACCACCAAATGATTAAAAAAGAATTAACACAAATCTTACTTAATCTTTGTCCAAAAAAACTGAAGAAGAACCACTTCCAAATCCATTTTATGAGGTCAGCATTGCCTCAGATGATTTCTTTCCTTTAAACACATTAGTTTTTATTTTTCCCAACAGTCCGAGTATGTTCTATCTCCCTGAATGTAATTTTCTGTTGAAAGCTGCATATGTTGTATCAGGTAATTGAAACTAAGGTAAATAGAGCTTTAGTATGTGGTTGTATGTTAATCTGGTTAGAAGCTGGGCTGTGTTTATTGTTTCCTGTAGTTATAGGTGTCGTAGGTGTCAGAGGCTTTATAATTCCTTTTTTTTTTTTTAAATTCACTCTTCAGTTTGGGCTTCCCTAAATATTCCTCTTCAGAGAGAGTCTATGTCTTGGAGCTCAGTCAGCTGTAATCTTCTATTATAATATAATCCTGTGAATGTAGTGGTATAGTATTGAGAAGAAGTGTTGTATAATTTTCTGATTAAATCTCAGTCTTATTGTGGGCCTGTGTCTCTGGGTTGTGACCCTTACAATTGTTTCTCCACTTGCTAGCAATTCCAGTTCCCACCCCCTCCCTCCCCCACTGCTTATATGATAGGAAGGCTAATAGGGGCTGTAGTGGGAAAAGTCTCCTTTCTAAAAGTAGGATAAAAGTGGGTACAGTCTTTCCCCAGGAGAGCAAAATTTTATACTGGTGAGGGTCTGTGTGTATTTCCTATTAGTCTTTTCTTCCTCTTGTCAAAGCCGCAAGGAGACCTTTCTTGGATCTGCACTGAGATCCTTTTATAGAACCTAGAGGTAAAACCTGTGAAAGTGTGAGGAACTCCCTAAGACTGAAGATGCCAGAGTTTCCACTCTCATGCTAGTCTACACTCGGCAGCCAGCAGTTGAGCACATTACCACTTAAGTGTTTCTACAAGTCTGTGGTTCCAGCAACTTCTGTTCTAGTTAAGCAGATCTCAGCTGTGTTTTTCTGCCTCTCCAGCTTCTGGGGTGACAAATTTGCCTTGAAATTTCAGTTCTCTGATGGGTCAAAAGAAAAAGTAATTGGTTTTCTGTTTGTTTCGCCTTTTTTGTTGTAAGAATGAAAGTGTTGACTTCCAATCTTTTACATATCAGAGCTGAAATCGACAGTCTCATATTTTTCATTTACAGATTTATGTGGCTAGATGTTTACCCAGACTCTCAATATAAACACTGTAGCTATTAAGACAGTTCAATAAGATGCTAATATTTTTCTCTATGTAATCAGAGCAAATAACCATATTTGATTTCTGAAGTCAATTAAATTACATGTGGTCATGATGTGTGGTAACTTCTGAGCTGATGTAGAAGCTAAATTTTTGTTCTTAAAAATTTAGTGCTTTATGTGGTTTAATAGCTCTCATAAACATCCAAATTAAA